>NC_054700.1:17569020-17819020 GCF_016097555.1 Gigantopelta aegis | reverse complement strand
TTGAATAAGCCCACCTCCGTTTTGATAGCATTTAAGAAATTAGGCCCTCATTCGTAAATAAGCCCACCCCCAACTTCGTCACCTTATAAATAACATGAAATTGCAAGTTTGCTCAAAGTTCATTTAAAAGGTCATACCTCCTGCAGATAATTAAACACAAATGTAACACAATATTTTACCACCAGTGAGATTTAGCAGTCTAACAATAACAGTGTGTAACATTGTTTTCAATTTCATGCCTGCAGTATTTCTCTGAAGTATCCAAGCCAAGTATGAACTAAAAACCAGTGTCTATTTTTACCACCACACTGGGTCCGCAGTTAATGCTAATTAAGCAAATACCGTATTCTGATTGGCTAAGAACAATGACCTTAGATTGACAATTCTTTGCAGTGTAAGCTAGCTGCCGGTGTCAGCAACGTGTGTATAGGCTATTGAGTTTGTTGTTAATTGCTGTTGTTTTAAGTCTTCTCAGCATTAAATTTTGGATGTAAATAAACAGCACTGGTAAGTAATTGTAACATAGAAGGTGTGTTTCTGATAATTAGATACTAGTAAAAAAAAAACCAATTTAATTAATAAACAATTATTATTTATTAATAACAAATGGAACACTAATTAATAGATGTGCTACTGAATTTTTTTTGTTTTTTTTCCTAGTTCATTTAAATATTGTTATTTATTTTAATTATTATTATTAAAAAAAATTTCAACAAAACTGGCCCCTTGTCTGGGAATAAGCCCACCCCATGCCAAGCTCACAATGAGTTGTCTTGGCCCCCTGGGCTTATTTCCGGTCAAATACGGTAGTGGTGGTGAGGTGGGGTGTGGGAGGGATAGAGTAATCAGGGGTGGGAATTGATAAACTGTAAAAAAGAGGAAATCTAGAGGGGTCCCGGAAATTCTCGAAACCCTAGGTTAAAATCTGTGCCATCTGACACATTTTGGAGGAAAGGATGATTAAAATGCGAGGAAATGCAATGTTCCATGATAGGAAAACAGCTGATCCGAGGAGAATTCCCACCCCTGAGTAATCCAGGTCTCAAAATAGCAGCCTGTACATAAAAAACAGTCCATTTTTAAATTACCAAAAATTCAAGAGACAAAAAAGAGTTTGTTTTGCTTAACAACATCACTTGAGCACATTGATTTATTAATCATCGGCTATTCGATGTCAAATTTTTTGTCAATTTTGACACAGTCATAGAGAGGAAACCCGCTATATTTTTTCATTAGTAGCAAGGGATCTTTCATATACATAATCCCACAGACAGGATAGTACATACCACGGCCTTTGACATACTAGTCATGGTGCACTGGCTGGAGCAAGAAATAGTCCAATAGGCCCACCGACAGAGATCGATTCGAAACCGACGGCGCATCAATCGAGCGCTTTACCACTGGGCTATGCCCCACCCATTAGCTTAATAATTAATTACAGGGCTTGGAATAGGAAGCAAATTATGGCCTTCTGGTTTTTAAAGAACAACAGCAGGCCAAACTAACTATGGCCTGCTTGGAATAGGAAGCAAATTATGGCCTTCGGGTTTTTAAAGAACAACAGCAGGCCAAACTAACTATGGCCTGCTTGGAATAGGAAGCAAATTATGGCCTTCGGGTTTTTAAAGAACAACAGCAGGCCAAACTAACTATGGCCTGCTTGGAATAGGAAGCAAATTATGGCCTTCGGGTTTTTAAAGAACAACAGCAGGCCAAACTAACTATGGCCTGCTTGGAATAGGAAGAAAATTATGGCCTTCTGGTTTTTAAAGAACAACAGCAGGCCAAACTAACTATGGCCTGCTTGGAATAGGAAGCAAATTATGGCCTTCGGGTTTTTAAAGAACAACAGCAGGCCAAATTAACTATGGCCTGCTTGGAATAGGAAGCAAATTATGGCCTTCGGGTTTTTAAAGAACAACAGCAGGCCAAACTAACTATGGCCTGCTTGGAATAGGAAGCAAATTATGGCCTTCGGGTTTTTAAAGAACAACAGCAGGCCAAACTAAATATGGCCTGTCGGATATAAGACAGCACAACGTGAGTGGAGGGTTTGGAACAGTGTGTGGAGAACTAGGAACTCTGAGATGTATTTTAGAACATTACAAAATTAAAATATAACATAATCTGAAGCTCAGCCTCAGCTAAGTAGAAAGAAAGAAAAAAAGAAAGAAAGAAAGAAAGAAATGTTTTATTTAATGACGCACTCAACACATTTTATTTACGGTTATATGGCATCAGACATATGGTTAAGGACCACACAGATATTGAGAGAGGAAACCCACTGTCGCCACTTCATGGGCTATTCTTTTTGATTAGCAGCAAGGGATCTTTCATATGCACCATCCCACAGACAGGGTAGTACATACTACGGTCTTTGATATACCAGTCGTGATGCACTGGCTCAGCTAAGTAGAAGATATCTCAATCATACATGCATTGTGATGGGGCGGGACGTAGCCCAGTGGTAAAGCATATGCCTGATATGCGGTCTGTCTAGGATCGATCCCCATTAGTTACTTGCTGCTGATGGAATAATAGCATAATAATGGTTTCCTCTTTAAGACTATATTTCAAAAATTACCAAATGTCTGACATGCAATAGCCGATAATTAATAAATCAATGTGCTCTAGCTGTGTTTATAACATAACAAATTATGTGGGAGATAAAAATATTCCATAGGTATCTCTACCACCATGTTGTAATGCATTTTAATAACAAGTAGGTCAGCATAGGTAACTTTAGCAAGACAGCACATACCACAGCATTTGATTTATTATTCATCAGCTATTTGATGTCACACATTTGGTAATTCTGACATACAGTCTTAGATAAGAAACCTGCTACATTTTCCCATTAGTAGTAAAGAATCTTTTGTATACCATGCAGTCGTTGATATACAGGGCACAATATTTCACGCGAACCGCCGTTCTGTTCGCGTGTCGGTTACGCAAAATTAAATTTACGCGAACCGCAAATTGGTTACGTCGTGACCTGTAGACGTTCAGAAATTAAAACTTGCAGACTTCACGATTACAGTAAGTTTATTCATGCAGACATACTACTAGTATTCCGACAAATGTTTTAGACTGATTTTTAGATACTTGATGTGCAGCAAACCAGTAGCCAACGGTATATTGCAACGGTTGTAACTTGTGACCGAAGACTCAGTATAGAGTCGAGCCAAAAGTTGTAAAGAAATGTGCACGGATAAGGCGCCTAAATTATCTGCTGCTATTCTATCTCTAAAGGAATATATGTAGACATAATATTGGATTGCCTATAATTTTAGAAAGGTTGAAAACAGTTTTAACGTAAACAAAAATGCAAAAATGTCACAAAAGCTGAAAAATACTAACATCGCATAATGAGCTTTAAATAACAAACATTTGGAACGTCACTGTAGTATAGGAGTACCAGCGATAAAGTAAAAGTAGCATCACCATCGCGAAATATCGGTGTCAAATTGTGGTCTTTCTTTTTATGTTATTATAAGATTTATGTTTATTAATCTAATCATGCACCAATGAGTAGCCTGTTTTATAGTTCAGAGGAACTGGACATTTGTTGCTTGGGTTTTTGGTGGGTGTTTTTTTTCTTTTTTTGAGTCTGCTGTATACTAAATTTTACATATCAGTGACAAATGGTAGCCTTTATTTGTTATTTATAAAAGAAAATTATTAGTCTAATCATACACCAGGGAATGGGCATTTTTCCTCCAAATGTATCTATTTTGTTTCAGTACTGGGCTGATATTTAGTCCTTTTACAATAGTATTAACTTCCGCAAGCTGCACAGAGGTTATAGAATACAGTGGCCCAATGTCCGAGGACAGTGGTTTTTAGATTCAGGTAACTAAAAATTACTTTTTGCGATCCCGATGGCAAATGGTGAATAATAATAATAATAATAAATCTACAACGCTACGATCGTACGAAAACAAAAGAAACATCTACAAGTCACTTCTTTCGATTTGCAAGCATTAAAGAAACTCTTCTATAAAACGTTTTCTTTTGTATTTTGTTTTAACTTTATGTTTGAGCTAAAAATTATGTATTTAAATATAATTTCAACGTAACTTTGAGGTAACCAATCAGGTAATCCACAGGTTACGCAAACATAATTCACGTAACCAAACAATTGGTTACCTAGGTAAAAATCACGTGAACCGACTTCCGGTTACCTCAGATTTCGAAATATTGTCCCCTGGCTATACCAGTCATGGTGCAATGACTGGAATGAAAAATAGCCCAATATGGGCCCACCGATGGGGATAGATCCTAGACTGACCGTGCATCAGGCAAGTGCTTTACCACAGGGCTACACCCTAACCCTAACACAATATTACCATTACGGCTAATGGCAGAACCATTAGGTTGGTTGTTTTTCAATCATTAAAAAGTTTTATTTCTTCAAACTTTGTATTGGAATATTCCATTCACCTCCCCACCACTATTTTCCAGGACTGCTTCCTTGCCTTCCACCCACTATCCCTACCCTTACTATGGCTCTAATACTATTATTAGCTGTTTTATAATAAGATATCTAAATCCCAAAATACAATTTTTCCTGTACATGTAACGACCAATAGTAGGAACAGTTTGTCTTGACATGGGTTGCATACAATAGTCTAATTTAAAGCTACGGACCTCATTGAAAATCGATTGATGTTTTCAATTTCACCCAGCCATGTGTAAATGGATTCACATGAGATCAGAAACACACAGGCCAACAAAAGTGAATCGATTCAATATGGAGACTTCAAAAGAACACTCTCAATAAAGATTTGTGGCTCGCTGGTACAAACAGACATCAATCAAAAAGTGCATTCTTGAGACGTAAGTAAAAAAAAAAAAAAAATCTTTAGAAAGTTC
The DNA here is from genome assembly GCF_016097555.1 of Gigantopelta aegis. Lineage (NCBI taxonomy): Eukaryota > Metazoa > Mollusca > Gastropoda > Neomphalida > Peltospiridae > Gigantopelta > Gigantopelta aegis. Next base: position 17,814,145 of record NC_054700.1, on the reverse strand, counting down.
TTGAGTGTTTGTATGTAGTGTAACAAGTTGTTTGTTGTCACGGTCATACAACACTGTTTAACTTAAAAACATGACATGGATATATATGTACACACAGATTTCAATATACAGGTTCATAAAATGAACAAAAATGCTCTACTTTGATCACGACAAATAAAGACATGTTTTATAACCATAACGTTTCCTTCTTGATGTATGTGGTAAACAAAAAGGTATATGGTTTTGACAATGAAAACAAATTTAAAAAAAAGAAAGAAAAATATTAAGAAATGCCTTTTGATTTTAAACATTCTATAGAGATTTTTCTTTTAATTTAAACACAGCATTTTATGTAGCATTTGTAGATGTCAAACAGATTTACTAAAAAGACATGGTAAAAAATTTAAGTTTGTCTTGTTTAACAACACCACTAGAGCATACTGATTAATTAATCATCGGCTATTGGATGTTAAACATTTGGTAATTCTGACTCGTAGTCATCAGAGGATACCCGCTACATTTTACCTAATGCAGCAAGGGATCTTTTATATATGCACTTTCCCTCAGACAGGAAATCACATACCACGGCCTTTCACTAAGATAATAAAATAGGAAACCTGCTGCAGCAATGCTACTTTTTGATTAGCAGCAAGGGATCTTTTATATGCAGCATCTCACAAATAGGATAGTACATACCATGGACTTTGTTACGCCAGTTGTGGAGCACTGACTGGAACGAGATATAGCCCAATGGGCCCACTGACAGGGATTGATCCTAAACAGACAAACCGGCCTCGGTGGCGTCGTGGTAGGCCATCGGTCTACAGGCTGGTAGGTACTGGGTTCAGATCCCAGTCGAGGCATGGGATTTTTAATCCAGATACCGACTCCAAACCCTGAGTGAGTGCTCCGCAAGGCTCAATGGGTAGGTGTAAAGTACTTGCACCGACCAGTGATCCATAACTGGTTCAACAAAGGCCATGGTTTGTGCTATCCTGCCTGTGGGAAGCACAAATAAAAGATCCCTTGCTGCTAATCGGAAGAGTAGCCCATGTAGTGGCGACAGCAGGTTTCGTCTCAAAATCTGTGTGGTCCTTAACCATATGCCTGATGCCATATAACCATAAATAAAATGTGTTGAGTGCATACTGCTGTATGTGACTGCTTCTGCAAAAGCGGAAATGTCACATACATGAAAGTGGTCATTATATAGGGTGGATTGGACAAAAACAAACGGTTACAGGGCTTTAGATTGCATCAAAGTTGAGGTAATAAACAGTGTGCCCAAAATATGTATGCCTAAAATCATCATGTCCAAATTAAGTACAAACAGGGCTTCTAGAATTTATTTTAAATCCACTAGCCATGGATCAGTGATTTTTAAAATGTACTAGTCACGATTAAAAATTAACTAGCCTTACTTTGTATTAAGTTAATATAATTTTACTAAATAATAGTTATAATCAGATATGTTACCTAAAGAGGGAGATAGAAATTAAAAACACTAACATTGGGGGTTGGAGAGGGGGGCAGGATATTCATATTTACAAAATAGACTTAACTGCAACATTTGACTCTTTTTTTTCTTCTTTTTTTTTCACTAGCCGTCGGGCATGGCAATAGTAGTTATTTACTAGCCCAACATTGAATATCACTAGCCATGGGAGTGGGGCTACCATAATCTAGAAGCCCTGTCTGGCATAGCAATAGTAGTTATTTACTAGCCCAACATTGAATATCACTAGCCATGGGAGTGGGGCTACCATAATCTAGAAGTCCTGTCTAGCATAGCAATAGTAGTTATTTACTAGCCCAACATTGAATATCACTAGCCATGGGAGTGGGGCTACCATAATCTAGAAGTCCTGTCTGGCATAGCAATAGTAGTTATTTACTAGCCCAACATTGAATATCACTAGCCATGGGAGTGGGGCTACCATAATCTAGAAGTCCTGTCTGGCATAGCAATAGTAGTTATTTACTAGCCCAATATTGAATATCACTAGCCATGGGAGTGGGGCTACCATAATCTAGAAGTCCTGTCTGGCATAGCAATAGTAGTTATTTACTAGCCCAACACTGAATATCACTAGCCATGGGAGTGGGGCTACCATAATCTAGAAGTCCTGTCTGGCATAGCAATAGTAGTTATTTACTAGCCCAACACTGAATATCACTAGCCATGGGAGTGGGGCTACCATAATCTAGAAGCCCTGGTACAAACATGCTGACCTCAAAATATTTCACCTCAAAACCACTGAAATGTTAAAAGTTTAATTAGATTAAAATAACCTGAAATGCATTTATGAATGTTGTTAACTCTACAGCACCTGTTAATGACAGTATTGAATTAAAATGACCTTCCTGCAGAAAAGACAAAAATCCCCACTGTGCCCCAGTTAGTTCATTTCAACTTATTTTCGTGCTTATATCCAATTAAGGTTCAGGCATGTTGTCCTGGGCACACACCTCAGCTATTTGGGCTGTATGTCGAGGACAGTGAGTTAGTTGTTAGTGGTTAGTTTGAGAGAAGAGGGTGTGCAGTGGTCTTACACCTACCCATTGAGTTGTTAAAACTCACTCTTGTTTGGAGCCGGTACTGGGCTGCGAACCCTGTACCTACCAGCCTTATGTCCGATGGCTCAACTACGACACCACCGAGGCCCCAATTACACAGAGTGGTCTAGCTATACAGACAGCTTTGACTATATGATTAAAAGTGCATCCCATGCTACAATAAAAAAAAAAATCCTCTTTAAAAGATATTTGGGTGAATGTGATAGGTAAGGATTGGCTCTTCTCCCTCCCTCCACCTCTCTCCCTCCCTCCCCTTCCCTCCCTCCTTCTCTCCCTCCCTCACTCCCTCTTGCTCTCGGTCTCTCTCCTGGTGGTTATTACATACCGTGGTCTATGTAGACAGGTTTGACTATACCGGAGACAAATGTACATTTATATTTGTAGGTCATACAGGTTGATTGTTATAAATAGTCGTCTTAATAGACAAGTTTGAACATACACAAAATAATATTTCTCAGAGTGGTCTGAATAGACAGGTTCGACTATGCCCGAGACAAACCTACATGTGTGGGCTGAGAAATGTCACACTCCTGGGAAACAACTGTATTATTTCACTAGCAAACATTGAGCATGCAGTTAAGTGAGGCAGGTAAATGACGTACATACAACATGTACAAACAACCCGATACCTAAACATATTGCACATAACACCGATACTTAAGCATATCATACATAACACCAGGCAAAACCAATTTAATGTGTGATGCAAAAGTCAAGACTAATTTGTCGCATGGCATTGACACGTACCAAATGTCTACAGATTCAAATATGCTGACCATTACTAAAATTCATTAATACGCCACCAATAGTTGAGATATCTGTGGAATATTTTCCATCTCCCACAAAGTTAAAGTTTGTTTTGTTTAACAACACCACTAGAACACATTGATTTATTAATCATCGGCTATTGGATGTGAAATATTAAGTAATTCTGACATATACATGCATCCGTTACATTTTTCTATTAGTAGCAAGGGATCTTTTATATGCACCATCCCACAGACAGAATAACACATACCATGGCCTTTAATGGAACAAGAAATAGCCCTTTTAAATAGGCCCACTGATGGGGATTGACCCTAAACTGACTGTGCATCTGGCAAGTTGCTTACCACTGGGTTACGTTGCACCCCATTCCCCCATTCTGGTGGTGGAGATACCTATGGAATAATTTCCATCTCCCACATCGTGGGATATGTCGTTTAAGAGGTCATGACCTCTGATCAGCTGATTGCTGGTGCCAAGCTGACGTAAGTGACTTCATCTTCCCTAGACTAAGCTCAGTGCATTCTGATTGCAAGTTTGGTTATGTTGGAAGGAACTGTTTTGTTTACTGATGTGTATTATAACAAACAGAATACCATGAGACGTTCTCATACGAGACGTTGTCATAAGAGATGTCATAAGAGATGTTCTCATACGAGACATTGTCATACGAGACGTTCTCATACGAGACATTGTCATACGAGACGTTCTCATACGAGATATTGTCATACGAGACGTTGTCATAAGAGACGTCATAAGAGACGTTGTCATACGAGATGTTGTCATACGAGACGTTGTCATAAGAGATGTTGTCATACGAGACGTTTTCATAAGAGACGTTGTCATACGAGACATTGTCATACGAGATGTTCTCATAGAGACATCATACGAGACATTCTCATAAGAGACGTTGTCATAAGAGACGTTGTCATAAGAGACGTTTATATCACAAGTGTGTTTTCCATATTGTACATCACTTGCTTTTACTCGTGATGTACCAGTAAACTCACTCATAATATAAATTACCTCTCACATGAATTTGTTTAGAATTCTCTGTAATACAGAAGGGCGGGACATAGCCCAATGGTAAAGCGTTCGCTTGATGCACGGTCGGTTCAGGATCGATCCCCGTCGGTGGACCCATTGGGCCATTTCTCATTCCAGTCAGTGCACCACAATTAACTGGTGTAACAAAGGCCGTGATATCTACTATCCTGTCTGTGGGATGGTGCATATAAAAGATCCCTTGCTGCTAATCGAAAAGAGTAGCCCATGAAGTGGTGACAGCGGGTTTCCTCTCTCAATATCTGTTTGGTCCATAACCATATGTCCAATGCCATATTACCGTAAATAAAATGTGTTGAGTGCGTCGTTAAATAAAAGATTTCCTTCTGTAGTACAGATCCCTTTTATACCAACAAAAGTTTGTTTTGTTTAACGCCACCACCAGAGCATATTGATTTATTAATCAACAGCTATTGGATGTCAAATATTTGGTAATTTGACATATAGTCTCAGAGGAAACTCACAACATTTTTCCATTAGTAGCAAGGGATCTTTTATATGCACCAACCCACAGAGAGGATAGCACATACCATGACATTTTGATATACCAGTTGTGGTAATGATATCCCATACATGGGGCACGGGATAACTGACACAGAAAAAAACCCAATGGGCATTCAATCCTATCATTAATTTTTTGCATTAACCATAGTTTGACACTCAACAGCTGATTACTTTTCGTGCTGGGGTGTCGTTAAACATTCATTCACTCAATCCCATGACCCACACACCATCTGAGCTAAATCCCAACCCATGAACTGGCTCGAACTTAACTGTGGCCATGCAGCCTAGTGCCCTAGTCATATGCTTCTATGCCCTAAAACTTGAACACAGTCTCACAGCCAAACTGGCTAAACCTTACTACCAGCCTCGGTGGCACAGTGATTAAGCCATCGGACTACAGGCTGGTCGGTACAGGGTTCGCAGCTCCAACCCAGAGCGAGTTCTTAAGGGCTCAGTGGGTACGTGTATGGCCACTACACCTTCTTCTCTCTCACTAACCAAACCCACTGTCCTGGACAGACAGCCTAGATAGCCGGTGTGTGTGTGTGTGCCCGGGACAGCGTGCTTGAATCTTAATTGGATATAAGCACGAAAATAAGTTGAAATGAATAAATGAGTCTTACCGTACTATCAATGTTACTAACTGGTGATCACACTCAAACAAGACTCTTGAAAGTGCTGTTGTGTCATATTAAGACACTTGTTCAAGTTTGCCTTGTTGCCCAGCTTTCTGGCCAGAGGTGGAACGTAGCCCAGTGGTAAAGAGCTCGCTCGATGTGCGGTCGGTCTGGGATCAATGCCCGTCGGTGGGCCCATTGGGCTATTTCTCGTTCCAGCCAGTGCACCACGACTGGTATATCAAAGGCCGTGATATGTCCTACCCTGTCTGTGGGATGGTGCACATAAAAGATCCCTTGCTGCCAATCGAAAAGAGTAACCAATGAAGTGGCAACAGTGGGTTTCCTCTCTCAATATCTGTGTGGTCCTTAACCACATGTCTGATGCCATATAACCGTAAATGTGTTGAGTGTGTCGTGAAATAAAACATTTCTTCTTTTTTTTTTGCTTTCTGTCCATAATGTTCTCAAAAGATCGCCATCAGTCTAGGACATATGCATGGCCTTGCCCTCTAATTTGTCAAAACTAAGGCCTGTTGTAGTGTACAAATCATCCTCTGATGGATACAAGAAAGGTGAGCTCTCCACACATAAATATCTCCTGCTGCAGGTGTCTGGTGATGTCAGAGCTTCACCGAGCCCAGGACAGATCCTGTTCAACCTCTTTTCAATATGAAAACATTAACGCTGACTGACACTCAGATTTATGCCACTATATGGCAGTAACGTAACATCTGATATAAGCAATTAAAATGTGTTATGGGTAATTTGAAGATCTGATGTATTGTAAATCAGCAAACATCAGATTCTTTGGGGGTGGGCAGTGGGTGGGTGGGTGGGTGGGTGGGTGGGTGGGTGGTTGATGTAGCCCAAGTGGTAAAGCGCTTGCTTGATGTGAGTTTGTCTAGGATCGAACCCCGTCGGTGGACCCATTAGGCTATTTCACCAAAACATATATACCAAAGGCCATGGTATGTCCTATCCTGTCTGTTTGATGGTGCATATAAAAGATGCCTTGCTACTAATGAGAAAAAGTAGCAGGTTGTCACTCTTTGACTATAGTATATGTCAAAATTGCCACATGTTCGACATCCAATAACCAATGATTAATAAATCAGTGTGCTCTAGTGGTTTCGTTAAACAAAACATACTTTAACATCAGATTTGTGATACAGAATTCAGCCACAGGTGTCATTAGTTTGGGGGGTGGGGGGGTTTGGGGGGCAAGGGTGAGATCGCGGTCCTCTTATTTTTGAAGCCAAGATGGTCTGACTCTGTGACCCTCTCTCATCCAGTTACAAGATGTCATCATTTCACACATCTACACCCTTTGCAGACCTTTTTCTTTGGTACACAGGAAACCTTTTCCCACAAATGTATACTGGGTGTAACTATAAACAGAGGACATAAAACTGAGACTAAATAATTAATTTCCAACTGCTCCCTCTCAACCAACCAAACTTCCAACCCCCACCCCATTATTGGCATCTTCCGACGCCTAGATGTCAGCGAAACGGTAAGTTAGTTGGGCGAATCTATTGGTGTGACAAGCGGAAAGGTAAAACAAATGGCATATGTCTTCAATGTGTTGGCAGCATTGTCGTTGTGGCTTGGTCCATGTAAACGATTTGTCTTCCTGTCACCAACTCACAGGTGCAGATTAACACGAGGATTATGGGCAAATCTAGCTCCTTAGTCATCACAATTTACTTCAGATCCATCTCGCCAGATCGTTAATTTAAAAAGCAGCAGAATGTATCCAAGTGGTATAGGAAAGAAAAGGAAGGGAAAATAAAGGAAAGGAAAGCAAAAGCTACACAGAAAATGTCAGCTCAATTACTTCAAGGAACTGTGAAAAAAACATCTGGAAAACTATTTGTAGGACAGACAGATGGATGGACAGACAAATAGACAGAAAGGAGATGAAACTATATAGTCCCTTACAATTGGTTCGTTACAGGACTAAAAAGCAGCAACATGTATCCAACATACACTGGTGGCACATAAGTCTGCGCACCTAAGCATTTGTGTTATATTTTAAAGTTCAAATATTTCTTTAAAAATATTTGTTTCACTGACACAGTACAATAGAACAATAAACGTGTTACAACTAAGGTAATTTTAATTTTAATGTTATTTTACTTCAGTAATAAGTGCATTTTTAGTGGGACCCCCCTGCTTTTACTGGCCTGCATGACGGCACATAAGTCTGTGCAGCAAACATTAAAACAACCACTTCTGTCGCTAATGTTTACATAAAACAGCAACAAACAATGGATCCGACCTTTTATAAGTTCTAAATAACAAACACTTTCTGTTATAGTCTGTTTCAGAAACATTTAGATTGTGCAAATGAGATAAATATAAATGGTGTCCCATGCTCCTTAGTTTGGACAACACAAAATGACAATATAAAAAAAAGCCAATGTAAATATATTTGATCATTATTTAACAAAAATTGTGTTATTAACTGTGTAAATGAGCACAAATAGTGTTCGTTAGACATATAGGACAATCAATTATAATTTTGAAACAGATTATTGCTAAAATAGGCCATTTAATCTGTGTGCAGCCATTTTGCATTGTGTCACTCGGGCGAGGAGAGGAGAGGAGAGGAGAGAGAAAAGAAAAGAAAGAAAAAGAAATGAAAGGAATGTTTGTTTAATGATATATTGTACTTCAGTACATTTGAAATTATGGACATTTGGTGTTTAACGTATGGGTATTTTTATATATAAAGGAAACACAGACTAATGCTTTTGAAAAGCATCAAGCGAACTTTTGCTTTCCCGAGCTGGCTGGATAGTACAAACCACAGCCTTTAATGTGTTGGTTTGGGGCACTGGATGGGATAGGGAGAAAACCAGTCCATTGTGGACAATTGATCCTGCAACCCACTGTACCTCAGACAACAGTGGTGGGCCAGAGAAAGTTAAAGGTACATTCCTGAGTTTGCTGCAGTGTAAAATGTTTCCGACTAATAAAACATTTCTACGATTAAACATACATGATAAATATGTTTTATTGTTTAGAATATCAGTGTCTGTATATTCAATGTGTTTCTGGTTGTCTTAATATTTGTAAGAAGCCCAAACTGGATTTTGTCTTCAAATAATTTCGTACGTATGAACAAATATTTTTTAGCAAATAAAATGAAATTTAAGCTGACACAAATATTAGAACTATCAGAAACACATTTAATATACACCCAGTAATATTTTATGCAAAAAATTATATTTAATATGTAATTACAATCGTTAAAAAGTCTGTTTGTCGATAACATCTTAAAAATTGCAGCAAACTCAGGAATGTCCCTTTAAAGTCTGTTCTGTTTAGTGACACCACTAGATCACATTGAATTATTAATCATCTGCTATTGGATGTCACCCATTTGGTTTTTTTGGTTTTTTCTTTTAAGTCTTAGAGAAAACCTGCTACATTCTCCCACAAACAGGATAGCACATACCACGGCCTTTGATATATACCAGTATTGGTGCACTTGTTGGGAGAGGAACAAAATAATAATCAGAGAATGGGTCCTACAATTCAAGCACCTCAGACGTCAATCTTTTCACCAGGACGGGATTTAGTACTCACCAGAGGTGCATGGTACTCACTGGGGTTTTTCCCCATCCCAGCCAGTGCCCCATGACTGGTATTATCAAAGGCCATGATATGTGCTGTCCTGTCTGTAGAAAAGTGCATATAAAAAATCCCTCGTTTCTAAACAAAACATATAGTGGGTTTCCTCTGAAGACTGTGTTACAATTATCAACTAATCTGATATCCAATAGCCACTGGTCAATTAATCTATGAGCTCTAGTGGCGTCACTAAACAAAACAGACTTTAACCTTGATTGGAATGGTTTGGATAACGTTGATCAATACAGCACCTGTATAATGTATCATAGGTCATCTACAGGATCAACAGTCCCAGGTGGGTCAGTAATATTTTCTTGTTTCGAGCCATCTACCGGTAATATAATCTACATTCTTTTAGAGTGCCCCTTTACACCTATGGTTTTAGGGCACGACCCTCTCAGGCCAAATGTTTGGCATGGCCAGTGAGCTGGCCTGGAACCAATAATTCGAGCCATCTAGTATGTACATGTCTGGCTATGAGAAATTGTATATAAAAGATCCTTCAATTGATGCCAATTAGGAAATGTTTTATTTAACGATGCACTCAACACATTTTATTTACGGTTATATGGCGTCAGACATATGGTTAAGGACCACACAGATATTGAGGAGGAAACCTGCTGTCGCCGATTCATGGGCTACTCTTTTCGATTAGCAGCAAAGGATGTTATATATGCACCATCCCATAGACAGGATAGCACATACCACAGCCTTTGATATACCAGTCGTAGTGCACTGGCTGGAGCGAGAAATAACCCAATGGGACCACCGACAGGGATCGATCACAAACCGACCGTGCATTAAGCAAGCACTTTACCACTGGGCTACATCTCACCCAAATGCTAATTAGGAGTAGCCTACATGTATTTGGTGGCAGAGAGTTTCCTCTCTCACTTTCTAATCAAAGCAAATCTAATCAAACGGACAGAATAAAATAAGAAAAACATTATGATAGTACTGCTATAGCAATACATGTCCCCTACCGAACTCAAATGTTTTTTGTATCTCCTAAATTCAAGGGTCATAACTATGTGAGAAATGGGTAAAAATTGTCATAATATACAAAGTATCTATATACCAAATTTCATCTCATTATTTTCAGGCACTGCGAAAAAAAAAATGTGTGGGAAACAAAGTTTCAAATCTCCTAAGATCAAGGGCCAAAAAAGAAGTAAATTGCCATTATGATCAAACATGATAAAGCTATACACAAAATTTCAGCTCAGTATCTCACGGCACTGTGGTAAAAAAAACATCTGGAAAATGTAAGACTGATGGACAGAGAGACAAACAGAGAGACAGACAGACAGAATGACAGAGATGAAATCTATGGTCTCCCTGGTTTAACCGGTACAGGATTAAAGGGACATTCTGAGTTTGCTGCATTGTAAGATGTTTCCGACTAATAAAATATTTCTACGATTAAACTTACATATTAAATACATTTTCTTGTTTAGAATATCAGTGTCTGTATATTCAATGTATTTCTGGTCGCCTTAATATTTGTAAGAAGCCCAAACTTGATTTTGTCTTCAAATAATTTCGTATGTACGAAAAAAAGAAGAAAAAAAAATATTTTATGCAGAAAAATATATTTGATATGTAATTACAATCGTTAAAAAGTCTTTGTTAGTCGATAACATCTTAAAAAGTGCAGCAAACTCAGGAATGTCCCTTTAATAAAACTATTTCACACAACCCACAAAATACTTTTATGCATTAAAAATATTCTGCATAATTTTCAGAACATCGCTAACCAAACGCTGCAGCTTTCGTAAACCTCCCCCTCCCCCAAACCCCATAACTGCCATTTAAATAAACATTGTAAAATGTTTAAATTTTGTATCCACCCACAAAATATATTTGACTACAATGTCCAGCATGCCTACAAAAACATTCCATTGAAGCCAAATTGCTTTGAAGAGACATGTTGTTGAGTAATTTTCCCTGTTACGTTATCTCAAGTCATTCATCCCACACCAGGTTTGATCTGGGAAATCACAGCCAGACAGTGCACGCTGAAGGTTCTAATAGACCAAATCAATTCCTATTGCCGATAATGTTAACGTTTACTAATAACACTGATATAAGCAGCGTATCAACACAACCAGGAAGTACAGCAATAAAACATTGTGTGGCACCTCACATCTAATCTACCTGCAAGAAAATGGGGGTTCACATACCATTTAAGAGATTTAATTAATGTTTTTAATAACAACCGTAATTTTTTACTGAAAATTGCAGTTCCATTTTTGGGGGTACCCCGCATTAGTTCCAACCTCTGGTACATACTGCATAACAACTGTATAACAAATAAAAGTGTATTTATTTATTGTCAGTGGATAATAGTACCGGGTATTTGCACAAATAATCAATATCACATATTACTACCAATCACAGCCACAGCTGCTTTTACTAATAAATATTTGACAGTGCACCTCGAACTTTGACACGGAGCTCTCTTATTTGGTACTATGCAACCTGAAACCTGCACTCAGCTCAGCACCATGTGCGTTACGTCCATGCATTCCTGTCACCGTTATCAACCAGCGTGGAATAATACATGTACAATTATCACATGGTCTTCTCGGAAATTATACCTGCTCCAACAATAGCATTACAGGAGATAAGAAAACCTTTTCTTGTCTTCTCTCTGTCCAAGTGCTATTTTTCACACACCAATCAAACTGATGATAAGAGAGACCTCTCAAAGGCGTATCAGAACGTGAGTTCTTAAGGACAAGTGGCTGTTTAATACAGGTCAATATGTTGTTACTGGCAAATGTGTATCAAATGATTTGAGAGAAGTAAATTTTGTCTTGTTTAAGACAGCCGGCAGCCTTTAATGGGTTATGTCCTCCCAATCCTACTAAAGGAAATTTTCATTTTTTAAAAATATATATTTTGGAGGAAGCATGACTCGACTCCCGTATAAATTTCACTCGCCAGAGTGAAGATGCCACCCACCACCCACCATCCCGCTAAAATTCCTGAACATGCCCCTGGGCTGCCTAACAGAGGTGGCTATTTCAGGAGGTTTGACTGCATATATCTAATAAAGACTTCTTAATTATTCACATTGTACATGTGGAGGCATCCAGTGTGTTGGAGAGAAAAGAAAGGAATATTTGTTTAACAATAACCCAGTACATTTTAAACTAAGGCTTTAATTTCGGTTTCTGACATTCTTGGTTATTTGGACACTTGGTTGAAAGAGAGACAAAGAGGCAGACAGACACAGATAGATAGACAGAGAAAGATGGTGGGGGGGGGGGGGGGGGGAGAGAGAGAGAGAGAGAGAGAGAGAGAGAGAGAGAGAGAGAGAGTAAAAAGTAAAGTTTGTTTTATTTAACGACGCCGCTAGAGCACATTGATTTTTTATCTTATCATCGGCTATTGGACGTCAAACATATGGTCATTCTGACACTGTTTTTAGAGGAAACCCGCTGTCGCCACATAGGCTACTCTTTTTACGACAGGCAGCAAGGGATCTTTTATTTGCGCTTCCCACAGGCAGGATAGCACAAACCATGGCCTTTGTTGAACCAGTTATGGATCACTGGTCGGTGCAAGTGGTTTACACCTACCCATTGAGCCTTGCGGAGCACTCACTCAGGGTTTGGAGTCGGTATCTCGATTAAAAATCCCATGCCTCGACTGGGATCCGAAACCCAGTACCTACCAGCCTGTAGACCGATGGCCTGCCACGACGCCACCGAGGCCGGTAGAGAGAGAGAGAGGAAATGGAAATATATACAGATACAGGGAGGGAGAGAGAGACTGAATAAAAGAAAGAGGTAGAGGGAAGGGAGGGGAGAGATAGAGAGATAACGATAACTCATCCTATTAATGGGGAACCCACTTCTGCATCTATAGCTGCAAGGAGTCTATTACATACAGTTTCTATCTAACAAACACCTCAGTTGTTGAAGGTATTTATTTGTGAATGGAAAACGTACACATTTTAAAATTCCTCAGACAATTAAAGTTCAAAGTTAACATTTCTCGTACTAGGAACATGTGCTATCATTAACCAAACAATGGTGCTCCGTAAAACAAACACATACTCCTGAAACAAAGTGTTGGCGTCTTTTTGATACACAGCAGCAAAGACCAGGTAAATATTACATAAAACAAATGTCACCAGTGACACTGTGTAAGGGCAGTGCAATTATCAAATCTCAAATGTTTAAATCGACTCCTTGATATTTTTGAAACATTTGCGCAATCCACTACAGACTCAAAAGGACTTTCAAAGCCGAAATGCTAACAGTGTGGGTTTCACAATTTTTCTGTAAAATGTTAAATAATGTACACCATATGTCCAGAGATGCTGGCATCTACAATATTGACAAAATGTCTATGATTTTGGTTTTTCGAGCATGTGATACATCTCTTTGTGCCGTTTATTTAATACAATTATGATATATACATGTACACCTGCTTCATTGTAGGTACAACTAAACCAAATAATTTCTGGCTGGGTCAAAGGTTGAGGTGCACCCTTTTGACAGAGAAGTGAACACCACAAGTCCTGTGATTGATGATAAAATGTAAAGTTTGTTTTATTTAACGACGCCACTAGAGCACATTGATTTTTTATCTTATCATCGGCTATTGGATGTCAAACATATGGTCATTCTGACACTGTTTTTAAGAGGAACTAGGGTAGTCATAGACACTACCTGTTATCTCAGAAATGAGTAGCTTGACCCCCCAATATTTTCTGATTCACTTTAAGTGTGAGGGGTGGTAGTATTTATATCCGTGGCATTTATGTCGATTGGGACCAGCCTCGGTGGCGTCGTGGCAGGCCATCGGTCTACAGGCTGGTAGGTACTGGGTTCGGATCCCAGTCGAGGCTTGGGATTTTTAATCCAGATACCGACTCCAAACCCTGAGTGAGTGCTCCGCAAGGCTCAATGGGTAGGTGTAAACCACTTGCACCGACCAGTGATCCATAACTGGTTCAACAAAGGCCATGGTTTGTGCTATCCTGCCTGTGGGAAGTGCAAATAAAAGATCCCTTGCTGCCAATCGGAAGAGTAGCCCATGTAGTGGCGACAGCGGGTTTCCTCTCAAAATCTGTGTGGTCCTTAACCATATGTCTGACGCCATATAACTGTAAATAAAATGTGTTGAGTGCGTCGTTAAATAAAACACTTCTTTCTTATGTCGATTGATATGCTGCAGGTAGGAGTTTTAGCCACATATGTTACTATTGTCGTCTGTTGGATTTGATTTGGTAGTATATACACCCTGTAATATTTGTATTAGAAATAAATCAACCTCTATGAAGGTGATTTGAACCACAAATCTTCTGTGCTCAAGGTCAGTGCTATACCAAAGCTAAAAGAAAATTTCAACTAGCTGCATAGCTGAAGCACTTATTTTTTTTTGCCCAAGGTTTACGTTGTCATCTGTGAAAAATCGCCTTAAGCACAGCAAAGCTGAATGTGATGAATTTATTTAAAGGTAACTTTATAATAAAATTATGAACTACAGTGAAACCCCTCAAAACCGGACACCCTTGGGACCAAGACAGTTGTCCGGAATTAAGAGGGATTCGGTTTCGGGAGGTTATGTTCTGTACTTATTTTAAAAAGGGACTCTATAAAACGTCCGGTTTTGAGGGAATTCCGGTTTACAGAGGGTCTGGTCTTGAGAGGTTTCACTGTATATGTATGCTCTGTATGGTTTAAATCTATTTTACTCTACACTTTGTATTCCCAATAACAAGTAAAATATTTTATTCCAACCTTTGCTTTCACGTAAGCACTGCGAAACGTCTAACAAAGTAATAAATTTTACCCCAAAACAAGGATGCCTGATGTCATTTTAAAGGCATACTGTAACGGATTTAAGGACCTTATTTCTCTAAAAATAGATAATAAATAAAAATTACATTAATTGTTGGAAACCAAATCTAGCTATCGCATCACCTTTACTGAACCATGATGGAATGAAATCCATGCCAACCCTCTCGGAAATTTTAGTTTTTGAATTATGGACCATTGCCATAATTCAATTATTTTTACAAAATATCATTAATAAATGGAGTATGGCGGAATTATGAAGATGGTTGAATAAAGTACATTTAGCGACAAATTAAATTATTTTTGTTCAGGCAATATTTTGTTAGGCCATTAAATACATGTAGGTCAGTGGTCTGTGACAATATGCCTTTAAATAGGTCAGTGGTCTGTGACAATATGCCTTTAAATAGGTCAGTGGTCTGTGACAATATGCCTTTAATGTTTTAAAGGGACAGACCCTAGTTTCAACCCGTGAAAATTAACTCTAAGTTTAGTTAATCTACAAACCTGTAACACAATTGGATAAAGTTAGAATTGTGTGAAACATGAGTCGTGATGTTGAAATGGTGAAATACCCTCTAAAAATAGACTAGAATTCGACTCCGTAACTATTACGGTAATTCTCAGACACACATGCATTTTTAAAAATGTGAGAAATGCATTTTGTGATATTAAAAATACCAGAATGACCCAAAACACTTTGAATGTACGGAAATTAATAATCTAAACCACAGAATCTAAGTATAGTA
This sequence comes from Gigantopelta aegis, assembly GCF_016097555.1. Classification (NCBI taxonomy): domain Eukaryota; kingdom Metazoa; phylum Mollusca; class Gastropoda; order Neomphalida; family Peltospiridae; genus Gigantopelta; species Gigantopelta aegis. The sequence continues at coordinate 17,798,431 of NC_054700.1, read as the reverse complement.
TGATTTAAGTTGTCAAAAAATGGCTATAATAAATAGTAAAACAAATCCTCAGTGTTTAAAAACTAGGTTACGTCCCTTTAAGTGTTACACTATTTATAGCAAATGGTTAAAAAAGTTTGTTTTGTTTAATGACACCACTGGCACACATTGATTTAATAATCATCGGCTATTGTGTGTCAAACATTTGGTAATTTTGACACGTAGTCATCAAAGGAAACCCGCTACATTTTTCTTAATACAGCAAGGGATCTTTTATATGCACTTTTCCACAGACAGGAAAGAAGGCCTTTGACCAGTTGTGGTGCACTGGATGGAACAAGAAAAAACACAATCAGTTGAATGGATCACCATCGGTAGTTTAATCCTGCGATGCTAGCACCTCAAGTGAACATGTAACCGACTTAGCTAAATCCTGCCTCTACAACAGATGGGGGAAATCACACGAATTATATCACTATTCAAGAGAAAAGCATACAATCTACGTCACTATTCAAGAGAAAAGCATTCAATCTACGTCACTATTCAAGAGAGTTAACTCTTGGTTGTTTTTCCTTTTAGCCAAAAAATCTATTTTAATGCAGCTAGGATATTCAATATTTTTTATAAAATTGATATGGCCTTTATTGGAAAATGAAACACATGTAATGTCATCTCCTAATATTTGTCTAGAACTTTGGCTACACATGTTTTGGTCTGGTTTTAACTCATGTGCTGTTTGTAAATCTTCTGCCATTAGCACTGGCTCATCCTAGCTATTTCAATATTCCTCTAAATAAATGTGTCAATCAATCGAGGTGTACCGATTGCGTAACTGTGTTGCCGAGAAGCAAGTGGAACATCTTGACCTTTGACACAACAAAACATAGATCAGAGACATGTTCAGAAGTAAAGTAAAGTAAAGTTTGTTTTATTTAATGACGCCCTAGAGCACATTGATTTTTTATCTTATCATCGGCTATTGGACGTCATTCTGACACTGGTTTTTAGAGGAAACCCGCTGTCGCCATGTAGGCTACTCTTTTACGACAGGCAGCAAGGGATCTTTTATTTGCGCTTCCCACAGGCAGGATAGCACAACCATGGCCTTTGTTGAACTAGTTATGGATCACTGGTCGGTGCAAAAGGTTTACACCTACCCACTGAGCCTTGCTGAGCACTCACTCAGGGTTTGGAGTTGGTATCTGGATTAAACATCCCATGTCTCGACTGGGATCCGAACCCAGTACCTATCAGCTTGTAGACCGATGGCCTAACCACGACACCACCTAGGCCGGTTAATTTGCCAAAAAGCTAATTTAAAAATCATGTGCTGTTAGTAAATCTTCTGCCATTAGCACTAGCTCACCCTAGCTATTTCAATATTCCTCTAAATAAATGTGTCAATCAGTCGAGGTATATCCGATTGCGTAACTGTGTTGCCGAGAAGCAAGTGGAACATCTTGACCTTTGACACATCAAAAGATAGATCAGAGACGTGTTCAGGAGGGTGAGTGCTTAATAGTCACTCACTAGACTGGTGTTTATATCTATCATCAAACAAATGTGATGTGAGAGAACATGGTCAAGACCAGTCAAATTGTTCATGAGAGCTTGTCTTCCTGAACATAACTCTCATGTATGTCTAAATCCGTCTATCTAAAAAGGCTTTATTTTGTTATATTTTGTTTTAGCTAACTGAAAGTTGAATTCGCCAAATTACTAATAATATTTTCAGCTTAAACTCTGAATACCATTAACTGTAATACATTTTAACATTAATCCTGTTTTTCACACATGGTTGACTATTAGCAATTAACGATTCCATTTCAGATTGTGAAAGTACATTTATTCTGTATAATTCAGTACTTATTTAGAAATTAGAGTGAATTTATTAACATATTAGAAATTACAATTGTCGTGCATTTTTGTTCTTTAATTGTACATTCTGTCATGTTAAAGGAAACATGTCACGTAAACCATATTTGGCACCAACCATGTACAATTAATTATAAATTGAATCACCTAAAAAAATTTTTTATAAAAAATTAATTACTTAAAATATCTCCATAAAAGAACCCCAGATACCAGCTCTTAGCGGAAATTGCCGATCTTTAATGAGCAGGGCAATCACGAGGTCCGTGACGTCAGAGACGCGTCGCTTGATCTGAAGCCTTACACTTAAAAGCATTAGTCCGTACCACTCATAAAGAATCTAAGACTTGCACAGCTTACCAAAACAATGAGTGTTCGTTCGCAAAACGTTTTGCCGTATCAATATGAGCTGTTAGTAAATGAAGAAAGACACACATTTACTTACAACAGTGATACTGATGAAAAAACGGATAGCGAGTCGGAGGGTGGAGAAACTGATGGTGCCAGACCAGACCGGTCGACCAATTTACAGCCCGGAGCCCGAAAGTAACCCGGAGACAAAACCAAAACTCGGATGCTAATGCCGAGGTGTATACTGTTCATATTTAGCATAAAGATACACCTCGATATGATGTATTTAAATATGTAAAAAAATATAAATGTAGGACAAAAAAATTTTGGTGGTTTTTTTTTTTAGAAAATATCGCATTTTTTATGTTCGGGCTGTACATAATGAAATCTGTATGCACAGTGTAAACAAACGCTCTAATTTACGACAAGGCGCTTCACTTTCATTAACCTGGCTTGTAAAACAACATAAATGACTTGAGAGTATAATCAACTTTTAAACTAAATATATTTCTATTTGCATCAATAGAACGAAATGGGGTTATAGTATTTTTCTCTCATAAAAAAAGTAGCATATTATTAGGCCTATTGGTAGGGTGCGTTAGAGTAAAAACGACCACTCACGATACCCAAGTGATAATTTTCTTTTCTTTGGTACTACGTAATTGGTCAGTTTTGTAATTTTAGATGGGAAAGTCTACTTAATCAAGGGTTTTACAGCATTATTTACAGTAATGAAGCAGGGCGGCTGATAATGTCCATTAACATTGTACTATAGTCGCGATAGGTTACGCCACAATACCCTGTGATCTTAAAAAAACTGGCACGTATTTTGTACGCATGTCTAGACCGTGGTAATCACTTACCTGGTCGATACCCTGCAATATACACCTGCCAATCAGGAATCACATGTGCAGGCCACGGAAAGAAAGGACCAATTTAACTAAAACAACACTCCGATTCTCAAGTCAGCCCGTGGATGAAACATAATAGTTATTTCGACACCGACAGTAGTGGTTTATTTTGTATTGAACTTCATGTTGCTTTGGGGCTTCGGGCGATGAGGAACGTTTTTTGTGACGTATTCCGCCCGAAGATTAAAAACATTATTTAAAATTATTATTGTTTTCTACACGTTTTTTAAAAACATATTTAAATACATCGTACTGAGATGTATCCTCATGCCAAATCACATGTTTGTATATGCCATATTTAATTACTTGTTGACGTTTCCCTTCTTCGGACGGTGAATACAGATTTTGTTTATGTAGGCCTACAGCCCTAACATGAAAATCTTCTTCTTTTTTTTTCCAAAAAAAATAAATAAATAAAACATTATACATTTTTGTTTTAACATATATAAATACATCATGCTGAGGTGTATCTTTGTGCCAAATATGTACAATGTACACCTCGGCATTCGCAACCGAGTACTGTTTTTGTCTCCGGGTAACGTTCGGGCTCCGGGCTGTAGATAGGCCGACACCAAAGTACTATGCGGTGTTGGTGTCCAATCTTTTCTTTTGCGATAAAATACACGCGTCTTTCTTCGGATACAATCCTTTGGAAAACCATAAAAAGACAATCCCAATCGTTTAAACTGTTTATTTTTACACCCAAAGGCCGCGCAGTACGGCACTGTTGGACTGAAAAGATCGTAAGCCCCTTACTCCATACATAAACAGTGAACAACAATGGAAGAGTACAGCGGCTCTGACGTCACTTCCCTTTTTTTCCGAACGCTCACGAAGAAATATGCATAAATCGTACTTTGATACTGATTAGCGTAATTTCTTCATTTTAAGTTAACTACACGTATTTTATTGTTATAAAGTTATTTGTATATTATTTTTATATCATTTTTCTTTTAAAATGAGCTATAATATGGTCTCGTGTCATGTTTCCTTTAAGTTATACTGATTTTCTACATGTCTAATTCCATCGGTTTTGCATTAGCAAATACAAAAAATTCAATGTCCAAATTTGAGTTGTGTTTTGCTTTTAGAAGGGATCGATGTATAAAGCTTAACTGATGTACATTTTAGGATTGAAATTATTATGACTAAAATTGCTTGTGGGATGGTAAAAACGTAATTATACAAGTATACTAGTTAGAAATGTTAAACACTGAGAATCAAAATGGCTTTTTCCCCCTTATGTAAATTTAAATAAATTTCTTTCGCAAGTTCACAAATTTATATTTATTAATAATGATGCGTGGAACCAATTAACTTAGGGATTTGAATAAGTCAGAATGCAGACATTATACAAACACATCCTCTTCTTGCCAGTTTAAATTTCTTTTCAACTGATGTTTACACAGATGAACAATTGAAGTGTAAGCTTGTCATATCCTGGGCACCAATCTCGACTATTTGGACTGTTCAGGACAGTGTGTTAATCGTCAGTTGAGAGAAAAATTGACTAGTGGCCGTGAACGTCCCATCCAATGCCCTATGACTGGTATATCAAAGACCATGATATTTGGTGTTCTGTCTGTGGGAAAGTGCACAAAACAGATCCTATATTGCTAATGGAAAAATTTAGTGGGTTTCTTCTGAAGTCATCTTTTCAGATTTATTAAATGTTTGACATCCAGTAACCGATGATTTAATAAATTAATTATTGCTGTAGTGGTGTCATTAACCCCCCCACCCCACCCCAAAAAAAACCCAAAAAACCCCAACTTTAACTTTTTAAAAATTCTCCTCCAAGCTTCATAGTGGACTTTTCTTTTTTCCTTTCTATCTTTCATTCATTCATTCATTCATTCATTCATTCATTCATTCATTCATTCATTCATTCATTTCTAGTTTTAGCCTTTCTTTCTAGGCTTTTTGAAATGCAATATCTATATTTATTAAGTTTGTATTGTGATACCTCTCATTGAATTATCCTTGTTGAGGATGTACATATGGCATAAAGCAGATGTTATACAAACACACCCTCCCTCGTATAGTTATAGCCACAAGTATATCCTTTCCAATATGATGAATCCTGTAAACACTTACTTCACATAACATATGAATGCAATCACACACACCGAGACCGGATTGAACAAACAGATTTGTTGCAGAGTTATCTACTCCTTTAAACTCTCCTTCAGATTTTAAGGGAGATTAAGAACTGTATAATAAAATGATACAAAAAATGTGTCTGTCCTATACAATATATGTTGCTCGATGGCTTAGTGGTTATAGGGTGTATGCCACCAAATTAAATGCCATAGAAGACAATAGTAATACATGAGATACAGAGAATAATATACAATTGGCTTATTTATCTTTCAAAGATTTGTTTTAAAATGTTGTAAACAAGTTGTAAGATAAATGGTATCTGATGGACAGAAATATACATGTAGCATTCTATTTCTTATATATCCTCAAAAAGCAAAAAAAAAAGTGAAAGAAATGTTTTATTTAATGACATATTGATTTGGTTATATGGCGTCAAACATATGGTTAAGGACCACACAGATTTTGACAGAGGAAATCCGCTGTCGCCACTTCTTGATTAGCAGCAAGGGATCTTTTATATACACCATCCCACAGACAGGGTAGTACATACCACGGCCTTTGATATACCAGTTGTGGTGCACTGGCTGGAAAGAGAAATAGCCCAATGGACTCACCAATGGGGATTGATCCTAGTCCAACCGTGCTTCAGGCGTGCTCTTTACCATTGTGCTACGTCCTGCCCAGCCAGTCACAAGTCTCAAAAAGTGATCTCCAACATATGTTGGAGACAATATTGATTTACAACGCGTCATCTCTTACACTAATGTTTCAATCAGCACATAGAAAACACATGGATTTAATCATTTAATTACTATCACCCCGCAACCTTAAAGTGAATTTGTAGATTTGCAGGTTTAAGCATCATACAAAAATCGTCATCCTCATTTTATTAGGTCAGTGCATATTGTTTCATGTACACTAATAGCGAGCATAATGACACTGACTAGTTCAAACTAAATGTCAGGAATTCATTAGCCAGATGAAACAACATTTAGCCATTAACTGAAATTAAGGTAACATGCTACCGTAAGCCATTAACTGAAATTAAGGTAACATGCTACCGTAAGCCATTAACTGAAATTAAGGTAACATGCTACCGTAAGCCATTAACTGAAATTAAGGTAACATGCTACCGTAAGCCATTAACTGAAATTAAGGTAACATGCTACCGTAAGCCATTAACTGAAATTAAGGTAACATGCTACCGTAAGCCATTAACTGAAATTAAGGTAACATGCTACCGTAAGCCATTAACTGAAATTTACTTCTTTAAAATAGCTGGTAAGTGCTAGTAGTATGAAAGAAAGAAAAAATTGTTTTATTAAAGATGCACTCAACACATTTTTATTTATGGTTGTATGGTCTTGGACATGTTGTAAATGACAAAACAGGTAATAAGAGAAAGGGAAAGAGATAGAGCGAGAGAGAGAGAGAGAGAGAGAGAGAGAGAGAGAGAGAGAGAGAGAGAGAGAGAGAGAGAGAGAGAGAGAGAGGGAGGGAAAGAGAGAGTGAAAGAGTGAGAGAGAAAATGAATGAATGAATGAATGAATGATGAATGTCGATAGTGTCAGGAATCGGGCCCTGAATCACTATCTTACAGATAATGTTGAACATAAATAGCATTAAATATATATATAGTACATAAAGAGTATTGTTAGACTAAATATGTTCAGATTGATTGTACATTTTTTCCATAGAAAGAGGGAGGGCGAGATAGAAGTGAGAAAGAAGAGAGAAAAGAAACAGAGAAACAGAGAGAGAGAGAGAGAGAGAGAGAGAGAGAGAGAGAGAGAGAGAGAGAGAGAGAGAGAGAGAGACGGATAGAGATATGGGGAGAGAGAGAGAGAGAGAGAGAGAGAGAGAGAGAGAGAGAGAGAAGACGGATAGAGAGAGACAGATAGAGAGGGAGATGGAGAGAGAGAGAGAGAGAGAGAGAGAGAGAGAGAGAGAGAGAGAGAGAGAGAGAGAGAGAGACAGATAGAGAGAGAGAGAGAGAGAGGAGACGGATAGAGTGAGAGAGCGAGAGAGATATGTAGAGAGAGAGAGAGAGAGAGAGAGAGAGAGAGAGACAGAGAGAGACAGAAACACACAGAGAGAGAGAGAGAGAGAGAGAGAGAGAGAGAGAGAGAGAGAGAGAGAGAGAGAGAGAGAGAGAGAGAGAGAGAGAGAGAGAGAGAGAGAGAGAGACAGAGCTAGAGACAGAGAGAGACAGAAACACAGAGAGAGAGAGAGAGAGAGAGAGAGAGAGAGAGAGAGAGAGAGAGAGAGAGAGAGAGAGAGAGAGAGAGGTGTCAATGTAGTGGCCTTACTTCTACCCACAGAGTTGTTAAAACTCGCTCTAAGTGGGAGCTGATACCGGGATGCAAACCCAGTACCTATCAGCCTCAAGTCCAGTGGCTTAACCACTGTACCACCAAAGCCGGTAAAAGGTAAATGCACAGGGCAGCATGCTTAAACCCGGGGAGTGCATCTAGGGGGAGGGTACTGGTGTATGCACTCACCCTCAATCTCTGAAGTGCTAGGAAAATCCAGTGTTTTATGAATGCATCTAATTTATTTATGTTTTCAGTCATATATATGTCTTGGTCGGCTAAGTGTTTCTGTCATAAATTGTCTCATATAATACATCTGACTTCGATGTAAAAAACATTTGAGGGGAATGATTAATTGTTTCACTAACTTAAAATTACAGGGAAGGAAGAAGAAAATGTTTTATTTAACGACGCACTCAACAATTTTATTTACAGTTATTATGCATCAGGCATACATGTATGGTTAAGGACCACAAAGATATAGAGAGTTTCCCGCTGTCGCCACTTCATGGGCTACTCTTTTCGATTAGCAGCAAGGTATCTTTTATATGCACCATTCCACCGACAGGATAACACATACCATGGCCCTTGTTATACCAGTAGTGGTGCACTGGCTGGAGCGAGAAATAGCCCAATGATCCCACCATCGAGGATCGACCTCAGACTGACTGCGCATCAAGCGAATGCTTTACCACTGGTCTACGCCCTGCCTCCAGCTGTTTTATGAATGCATATAATTAATTTATGTTTTCAGTCAAGGAGATGTAATATATATGTCTTGGTTGGCTAGGTGTTTCTGCCATAAATTGTCTCATATCATACATCTGAGACCTTGAGGGGAATGATTAATTGCTTCACTAACTTAAGTTTACGGGGTGCCACTTAAAATATTGTAACGATTTCGTCTCACACAGATTATCGAAGTGAAATAATACCGGAAATATACAGATTTGTTACAATATTACCACAGTGATACCATATACTCTTTCTCTTTAATGTTTTATTTAACGACGCACTCAACACATTTTATTTATGGTTATATGATGTCAGACATATGGTTATGGACCACACAGATTTTGAGAGGAAACCCGCTGTCGCCACTTCATGGGCTACTCTTTTCGATTAGCAGCAAGGGATCTTTTATATGCACCATTCCACTGACAGGATAACACATACCATGGCCTTTGTTATACCAGTCGTGGTGCACTGGATGGAGCGAGAAATAGCCCAATGAGCCCACCATCGAGGATCGACCTCAGACTGACTGCGCATCAAGTGAATGCTTTACCACTGGGCTACGCCCTGCTTCCAGTTGTTTTATGAATGCATATAATTAATTTATGTTTTCAGTCAAGGAGATGTAATATATATGTCTTGGTTGGCTAGGTGTTTCTGCCATAAATTGTCTCATATCATACATCTGAGACCTTGAGGGGAATGATTAATTGCTTCACTAACTTAAGTTTACGGGGTGCCACTTAAAATATTGTAACGATTTCGTCTCACACAGATTATCGAAGTGAAATAATACCGGAAATATACAGATTTGTTACAATATTACCACAGTGATACCATATACTCTTTCTCTTTAATGTTTTATTTAACGACGCACTCAACACATTTTATTTATGGTTATATGATGTCAGACATATGGTTACGGACCACACAGATTTTGAGAGGAAACCCGCTGTCGCCACTTCATGGGCTACTCTTTTCCATTAGCAGCAAGGGATCTTTTATATGCACCATTCCACTGACAGGATAACACATACCATGGCCTTTGTTATACCAGTCGTGGTGCACTGGATGGAGCGACGAGAAATAGCCCAATGAGCCCACCATCGAGGATCGACCTCAGACTGACTGCGCATCAAGTGAATGCTTTACCACTGGGCTACGCCCTGCTTCCAGTTGTTTTATGAATGCATATAATTAATTTATGTTTTCAGTCAAGGAGATGTAATATATATTGTCTTGGTTGGCTAGGTGGTTTTTTTCTGCCATAAATTGTCTCATATCATACATCTGCCTCGATGACCTTGGGGGAATGATTAATTGCTTCACTAACTTAAGTTTACGGGGTTTGCGGTGCCACTTAAAATATTGTAAGCCACGATTTCGTCTCACACAGATTATCGAAGTGAATAATACCGGAAATATACAGATTTGTTACAATATTACCACAGTGATACCATATACTCTTTCTCTTTAATGTTTTATTTAACGACGCACTCAACACATTTTATTTATGGTTATAATGATGTCAGACATATGGTTACGGACCACACAGATTTTGAGAGGAAACCCGCTGTCGCCACTTCATGGGCTACTCTTTTCCATTAGCAGCAAGGGATCTTTTATATGCACCATTCCACTGACAGGATAACACATACCATGGCCTTTGTTATACCAGTCGTGGTGCACTGGATGGAGCGAGAAATAGCCCAATGAGCCCACCATCGAGGATCGACCTCAGACTGACTGCGCATCAAGTGAATGCTTTACCACTGGGCTACACCCTGCTTCCAGCTGTTTTATGAATGCATATAATTAATTTATGTTTTCAGTCAAGGAGATGTAATATATATGTCTTGGTTGGCTAGGTGTTTCTGCCATAAATTGTCTCATATCATACATCTGTGACCTCGATGTAAAAACAAATTGAGGGGAATGATTAATTGCTTCACTAACTTAAGTTTACGGGGAGCCACGATTTCGTCTCACACAGATTATCCAAGTGAAATAATACCGGAAATATACAGATTTGTTACAATATTACCACAGTGATACCATATACTCTTTCTCTTTAATGTTTTATTTAACGACGCACTCAACACATTTTATTTACGGTTATATGATGTCAGACATATGGTTACGGACAACACAGATTTTGAGAGGAAACCCACTGTCGCCACGTCATGGGCTCCTCTTTCCGATTAGCAGCAAGGGATCTTTTATTTGCGCTTCCCACAGGCAGGATAGCATAAACCATGGCCTTTATTGAACCAGTTATGGATCACTGGTCGGTGCAAGTGGTTTACACCTACCCATTGAGCCTTGCAGAGCACTCACTCAGGGTTTGGAGTTGGTATCTGGATTAAAAATCCCATGCCTCGACTGGGATCCAAACCCAGTACCTACCAGCCTGTAGACCGATGGCCTAACCACGACGCCACTGAGGCCGGTGATGCCATATACATTCACAGGCTAAGAGGGGCTACAAATTACTCTCCTTGAACTAATCTCAGGGGAGTGATGGGAAGCAAGTAATAACTCCCCTTAAATGTTAAGGTCTGATACATGTTACCGTAATATACATACTGAATATGCCCTCTTTATATTAAAGGGACATTCCTGAGTTTGCTGCAATTTTTAAGATGTTATCTACTAAAAGAGACTTTTTAACGATTGTCATTACATATCAAATATATTTTTCTGCATAAAATATTAGTGGCTGTATATTAAATGTGTTTCTGATCGTTCTAATATGTGTACTAGGTTAAATTTCATTTTATTTCTCTTAAAACATTTTTTTTCGTACTTACGAAATTATTTGAAGACAAATTCCAGTTTTGGATTCTTACAAATATTAAGACGACCAGAAACACATTGAATATACAGACACTGATATTCTAAACAAGAAAATATATTTATAATGTTAGTTTAATCGTAGAAATATTTTATTAGTCGGAAACATCTTACAATGTAGAAAACTCAGGAATGTCTCTTTATTATATACTCTTCAAAAGAAGAAACGCAAAACCACATTGTCGTAACATTTGGAGAATTGATTTAATTATTGAATGGTGAGTCCGATAATTACCAAATGTTGCAGGATTGTTCACAATTCACTCTAGTCCATTGTGAGTAAGTGATAGGACACACCACCAAGGTCAAGGTCATCTGGAGTCAATACCGGGTGTGGCCTCCGCGTGTGTTGACAACTGCCTGGCACCGCCTGCCCACTGAAGCAACCAGAGTACGGATGACGTCCCGGGGGATGGTGGCCCACTCGGCCTGCAAGGCTGCTGCCAGCTCGGGCAGGGTCTGGGGCTGTGGTTGTCGCTGTCGGAGGCGTCGGTCCAACTCGTCCCATAGATGCTCAATTGGGTTCAAATCTGGTGATATCGATGGCCAAGGAAGGACATTAATGTTGTTGTTCTGTAGGAAAGCCGTTGTGAGACGTGCTGTGTGAGGCCTGGCGTTGTCATGTTGGAACACTGCGTTGGCGTTGGCCATAACTGGAAATATGTATGGCCGGAGGATCTGGTCAATGTAGCCCTGTGCATTCAGGTTGCCCTGCACGTGGACCAGGTCAGTTCTGCCAGTGTGTGAGATGGCTGCCCACACCATGACACTACCCCCGCCGAATCTGTCCACTTCCTGCACGCAGTTTGCCGAATAACGTTCACCACGACGCCTATACACGCGACATCTTCCATCATGACATCGGAGCAGAAATCGGGACTCGTCACTGAACCACACCTGTCTCCATCGCAGTTGAGGCCATTGTCGATGAATCTGGCACCACTGCAGTCGGAGTCGACGGTGTTGTGGTGTTAAGATGACACCTCGAACTGGACGTCTGGCACGAATTCCTACCTCACGTAGGCGGTTCCGTACGGTCTGGTCGGATATCCTGCGCAAACCTGGTATTGCTGCGGCTGTGGAGGTGGCAGTAGTCAGTATCGTTCCCGAAGGTGGCATACCCGGATGTAGCGGTCCTGCCCGGGGGTAGTGACCCGTGGTCGACCGGATCTAGGGATGGGTCACGTGTTGATCCATGTTGCTGGTAACGGGTCCCACAGTCTGGAGATGGTGCTTGGGGACACATGGAATGCCCTGGCAACGGCCGTTCTGGATTCGCCTGCGTCTAGTCGGCCGATGGCATTGTTTCTCTGCGGTTCACTGAGACGTGGCATGTCCTGGATTGTCAACTGTCGGCCAGATACAGAGGCCAGGCAAGCGAACACCCTGCACTTTTATACTGTCGGTGTTCATGTTGCATGTGCAGACAACGCACGTGCAGTGGTGACATGGTTTGCACGTGGCTGCATTTTTGCGAATATTCACATTTTGAAACTTTATTTTACAGTAGCTGCGTTTTATCGAATGTAACCGTGGGAATGTGTTTGGGACATGCAATGACCTTATATTCACAAAGCATGAACCGGTAGGAAATATAAAATCGGAGTTATAACCCATTTGTACCCTTTTGCGTTTCTTTTTTTGAAGAGTATATATGAAACGAAATATTCTGTTTTTAATGTTGAATGAATTTTCACAATGTTTCTTAACATATTTAAATTTACAATGTTGTTAAGATGAATGGTGTCAGATGATATTTCAGTAAATTAAGACTGATTAAAATGATTTTTAAATTTTTTAATTCTAATGTTATAAAATATAAAACAGTAGTACGCATGTATGACATTAATTATGAAATCTGGCCATAATGTAACAATTAATTAAAAAACCCAAAATACATGTATATTTAAAATTCAATTAAAACAACAATCATGAACATTACTTATTGGGTAATTAACAATTAAATAAAACAATTAACCAAACCAATTAAAAAGAATTTAATCATTAACATTAATTATTTAAAAAGCACAGTTCAAATATAATATTAATTTAAAAACATACATGCAAACTATAATTTAATAACAATTTATAAACACTAAAAACTAAAATTAAACTTAGTGCAATTTTTTTTTTTTTAAAGGTACGGTTATACAATGCATTAATTGAAAACTAGGTGATAGTTTGAAAATTAATTTTTAAAATATATAAATATACACACAAAAACAACATAGGTGAAAAATGTATACAATAACTAAAACATTAACTAATACATGTACAATTAAACACAAATATTTAAAAGTATCACATCATTAAATCTATGCCATAACTAAACCATAAAATTAATTCAGTTAAAACAAAATTAAAATTAAAAGCAATATGTAATTAAATTAAATATACATAATTTAATTATCCTTACCTTAATGAAAAGCCAGGTTAGAAAAGCGGAGACCAGAACAATCCTTACATAATCCATAGTGTCTCGATCCGACAAGTCACAAAAAAACTTCTGAAGCAACCAGACTACAACTGTGATGATATCAACGTATGTCACTCGGTTACTTAGTCTCAACAGCAGTCAAATCTCTCTACCACCTCACACTGTCCATCACATCACATTACATCACAGTTGTAATTAACACAGGGACATGAACACCCACAGCCGCCAGCAAAAGAAAATCATACGACAGCCAGCCCCCGGTAGCCGTTTTATAGTGTCAAAGCTTTTGTGTGTGTGTTTCTTATATGCCACAGAAATACTAGTATCCTTAACACACACACACACACACACACACACACACACACACAGAGACTGTATGTGTGGATTACGGGACCTGTATAACACTACCACCTGGCCTTTATCGGTGTGTCCAACTCAACAGAATGCAGTACACCTATTTAACGTTTTCCATAACATGAAGATATTTTGTTGTCCTCAATAGCCAGTGTATATAGAGCCCCGTTCATTCCATTTGTGAGACATGCACACAGGCACTTTGACTATTAAATCTGCGACTCAGGTATTTAAATAGATAAATTATGCTAACATACCGAGTGCGCTCTGTTTACTCAATGACATGCCCCCACCTCCTGTTCGAGAAATGTTCTTGTCTTTTATATATACAGTATATATATTATATGGGGTTTTTTCTTCCCGAGCATCAAGTGTTGTAAATCTAGCCAATGTCAGGTCCCACCTTTCAGCTAGGTGTAAGGTACGATTACATCTACAGCAATGATGGCATTATATCATACAGTATATAAAATCCAGCACACACATAAAAAAATATCTTGTATGATAAACTCCATTATATTTGTGACAACCAGCTGTATAAACCACTATACACAATGTTAGACAGCACAGACAAAAAGTCTGGTTCTGTGTTAATCAGATGTGGGAGGTAATAGAATGTGGGAGGCACCGTAATTATATACTGACCAACAAAAGAAATGTTAAAAGTTTGTTTTGTTTAACGACACAACTAGAACACATTGATTTATTAATCATAAGCTATTGGATGTCAAACGTATGATAATTTTGACATATAGTCTTAGCGAGGAAACCAGATACAATTTTCCATTAGTACATGTAGCTGGGGACAAGGGATCTTTTATATGCACCATCTTACAGACAGGATAGCACATACCACAGCCTTTGATATACCAGTCATGGTGCACTGGTTGGAATGAGAAAAAACCCCAATGTGCCCACTGGTGGTGATTGATCCTAAACATGCATATGCACATCAAGTGAGCACATTACTACTGGGTTACAAAGAGAGAGAGAGTGAAAGAGTGAGAGAGAAAATGAATGAATGAATGAATGAATGAATGAATGAATGAATGAATGAATGTCGATAGTGTCAGGAATCAGGCCCTGAATCACTATCTTACAGATAATGTTGAACATAAATAGCATTAAATATATATATAGTACATAAAGAGTATTGTTAGACTAAATATGTTCAGATTTATTGTACATTTTTTCCATAGAAAGAGGGAGGGTGAGATAGAAGTGAGAAAGAAGAGAGAAAAGAAACAGAGAGAGAGAGAGAGAGAGAGAGAGAGAGAGAGAGAGAGAGAGAGAGACGGAGAGAGATATGGAGAGAGAGAGAGAGAGAGAGAGAGAGAGAGAGAGAGAGAGAGAGAGAGAGAGAGAGAGAGAGAGAGAGAGAGAGAGAGAGTGAGAGATATGAAGTAAAACAATCAATTTTTAACATACATGTAGGGTTTGAAAATCTGTATCAAAATTCAAGTAACATTTAGCTAAACAGAATTATTTTTTAAAATAGCTATACTCATGAAAACGTCAAAGGTTTTCGAACTAGCTTATTGGTGAATTGTTGATGACATACAGTAGAATGTCGTTGGGTCAAACTCGGAAGGGTCGAATACACCACAACGCTTGAACCAAAAACAAAGTCCCGAGTTACACTTACACGATCAGGCTTTCTGCCAGAGGATAAAACGAGTTTGGCACCACACCCAAATTGTTTTGCAAATATATTTTTTTTTAACTTAACCTTTTGACAAAATTAATTTCTCTTATCATTATTGTCCAATTTTCTTAACCCTAACCCTAAACTTAACCCATTTTCTTTCTGGGGGAGGCCCCTCATAGCCCGTTGACTGTGGTTGCATTCAATTCCATAGCACCATACCCAAAAATTTCTTTCTGACAGAAAAACACTGCCGATGGGTCGAACACTTTCTCGAGCACTGACGGGGTTCGAGCCAACAGAATTCAACTATATATTCACCAGATTCAACTTTCAGTCACATTTGGCAATTTGGAAAATGACAGCTTAAACCTTGTACATGTATACATGTAACTTTTATATAGGTTTTATTTTTATGATACAATATTAATCCAGTAAAGAGACAGACAAAATGAGCCTAAAATGTTCACAAGATATTGATAATTTTAATAGTCATAAAAATAAATGAGATTCAAAATGAATCATTTTGAATAATTAAAAAAAAAAATTAAATAATTTTAGGAGTGGGATGTAGCTCAAGCGGTAGCGTGTCCGCCTGTGAAGCGGTCGGTCATTGGATCGATCCTTCTCAGTAGACCCATTTGCAGTTTGGGCTATTTTCCGTTCCAACCAGTGGTCCACAACTGGTTTGTCAAAGGCTGTGGTATGTGCTGTCCTGTCTGTGTGAAAGCACTATATAAAAGACCCCTTGCTGCTTATCAGAAAGAGTAGCCCTATGTGGCAGCAGTGGGTTTCCTCTAAAGAAATATGTCAGAATGACCATATGTTTGACATCCAATAGCCGATGATAAGATAAAAATCAATGTGCTCTAGTGGCATCGTTAAATAAAACAAACTTTAATAAAAAAAATTGCTTCTTTTTTATTGTTGTTCGGTATATTTGTTCTTCTGCCTGGTGAGTCAACTACACATTTTTTCTCTTTTTTTTCTCTTTTCGTATGTTTTAATTAAGCACTGTCTGTGTATATATACTGATGGTGTGCCACATCTTGGTGAAGTGCAATCTTATGAAGCAAACTAGAAAAGATATATATTTGGTAGGAGAAATGTGGTGGAATTGAAAAGATATATATTCGATCCACCCTGAACTTATATTCAACATTATAAGACATTACACTCCATCATCAAGTGACAGTTGTTAAAACAAACTCGATGAATAATACATATACAGAAGACTAAAGAAAGAAAGCAATGTCTTATGACAGAAAGAAATGTTTTATTTAATGACGTACTCATCACGTTTTATTTACTGTTATATGATGTCAGACATATGGTTAAGGACTACACAGATATAGAGAGAGGAAACCTGCTGTCGTGACTTGATAGGCTACTCTTTTCGATTAATTAGCACCAAGGGATCTTTTATATGCACCATTCCACAGACAGGATAGTACATACTATGGCCTTTGTTACACCTGTTGTGGAGCACTGGCTGCAACGAGAAATAGCCCAATGGGGCCACCAACGGAGATCGATTATAAACCGACCGTGCATCAAGCGAGTGCTTTACCACTGGACTATGTACATACATGTATACACCCCACCATCAGACAGTTGTTTAAAACATCTTGATGAATAATGCATATACAGACTCAGAAGGAAGGAAGGAATGTTTTATGATGCTCAACACATTTTAATTATGGTTATATGGTTTAAGACATATGGTTAAGGACCACACAGATAGTGAGAGGAAACCTGCTTATATACCACAAGAAATTAGTTATGTGCACTCTTTCTGTGTAACCAGCCTCGGTGGCGTCGTGGTTAGGCCATTGGTCTACAGACTGGTAGGTACTGGGTTCAGATCCCAGTCGAGGCATGGGACTTTTAATCCAAATACTGACTCCAAACCCCAAGTGAGTGCTCCACAAGGCTCAATGGGTAGGTGTAAACCACTTGCACCAACCAGTAATCCATAACTGGTTCAACAAAGGCCATGGTTTGTGCTATCCTGCCTGTGGGAAGTGCAAATAAACGATCCCTTGCTGCTGATCGGAAAGAGTAGCCCCCATGTAGTGGCCACAGCGGGTTTCCTCTCAAAATCTGTGTGGTCCTTAACTATATGTCTGACACCATATAACCGTAAATAAAATGTGTTGAGTGCGTCATTAAATAAAACATTTCTTTCTTTTCTTTCCGAGTAACAAGGGATATTTTTTTATGCAGCATGCCACAGATAAGATAGAACTACTTTTGCTATACCAGTTGTTAAAGTGTGTTTGTTTTGTTTAACACTGCCACTAAAGTAGAGCATATTGATTTATTAAACATTGGCTATTGGATGTTAAACATCTGTTAATTTTGACTCATAGTCTCTGAGAGAAAAAACCCTATATTTTCTCATTCTAATTCTAATTCTAAAATGATTAACGTGCACATTCACAGCAAGCTGTTTTAGTGCACGCCTGACCTGGGCACAAGTACCTGCCTCAGCCAGTTCCTCCGTCCAGGACAGGAAAGTGTTGGGGAGGGTGAAGGAGGGACCGCCTGCACTGGCAGGTACAAGGGAGCACCAGCAGTCAAACCGTAGTTGGTAACAGACAGGAGGTACAATGTAGTAGCAAGGGATCTTTTATATATGCACCAACCCACTGACATAGTAACACATACCATAGCCTTTGATATACTAGTTGTGGTACACTGGCTAGAATGAGAAATAACCCAATGGGCCCACTGACAGGGATCAATTCTAGACTTACCATGTGAGTTAGTGCTTTAAAATTACCACTGAGCTATATATCCAAACCATTTCAGTTCTAGACTTACCATGTGAGTTAGTGCTTTAAAATTACCATTGGAGCTATATATCCAAACCATTTCAGTTCTAGACTTAACATGTGAGTTATAGTGTTTTAAAATTACCACTGAGCTATATATCCAAACCATTTCAGTTCTAGACTTACCATGTGAGTTAGTGCTTTAAAATTACCACTGAGCTATATATCCAAATTTATTTCAGTTCTAGACTTACCATGTGAGTTAGTGCTTTAAAATTACCATTGGAGCTATATATCCAAACCATTTCAGTTCTGTCATGAATATAAAACAAACTATGAAAGCTATATTTGGTAAATTAATGTGGTGGAATTGAATAAGATATTCAACTTAGTTACATTACATCTTTAAAGAGATACTTTTCACTATCATGTGACAAAGTGGATGAATAATAATAAGAAAGGAAAGAATGTTTTATTTAACAATGCTTAACGTATTTTAACTATGGTCAGATAGCGTCCGACATAGAGTTAAAAAACACACAGATAATGAGAAAGGAAACCCCATTCCACTACACAGTAGGCTACATGTGTATATTCTTTCTGATTAGCAGCAAGGCATCTTTTATATGCAGCATCCCAAAGACAGGATATAGTACATACCACAGCCTTTGTTACACCAGTTGTGGACCACTGGCTGGAACAAGAAATAGCCCAATGAGTCCACTGACGAGAACTGATTCTACATCGACCACACATCAGACTTTACTGGGCTATGGGCTATGTCTCAAGCAGACTCAGAAATAAATTCAGATTTTTACCTGAAACAAACCCAACAACCTCAAACAAAGCTTTTAACACCTGCATGTGAAACGAGTGCACCTGTATTTAGTGTGAGTAAAACAAAGATCAGGGTTTGGCTCTTAATTTGCATAGGTGGACTATACAATCAGGTTGTTTGGGATGCGAGACAGTGTCACTTTTAAAGGTAATTGTTACCTTTCAAACATATATGCAGAAATTACACCGATGTCTGAAAAACCTAAATAATTGCATGACAATATGGACTAAAAGAAGGGTCGAATTGCAGTTACCCCTCAAAAGGCAATGCAGACATTCAAAAACGTATTTGTAAGGACGTTTTTTTTTGTATCTACCAGTTTCACACAAATGATTATGTTATATATATATATCAATGATAATTATGTTTTTTTACTACCAATATCTTGTAACGCCCATATAACACCCAATAAAACACTATGTAAAAAAAAGTTAAAGTTTGTTTTGTTTAATGACACCTCTGGAGCATATTGATTAATAAATCATCTGCTGCATTTTTCTATTACCATCCCACAGACAGCATAGCACTTGCATACCATGGCCTTTGATATACCACTTATGGTGCACTGACTGGAATTAGAAATATCCCAAATGAGCCCACCGATGGGAATAGACCCAAAACCGACTGCACAGTGAAGGGCAGTATTTTGGTATATCCCTTTAAATAAATGTGTTCTTGGGGGTGAATTAATCTGGACACTGACTGATATGTTAAAATAATAAACATTTTTATTTCACTTTATATTCTGTTAGAGTGTTCTATTAATTACTATATAACATTGTATTATTCAAATTACTACATGACATTGTATTATTCAAATTACTACACGACATTGTATTATTCAAATTACTACAGGACATTGTATTATTCAAATTACTGTACGACATTGTATCATTCAAATTACTACACGACATTCAAATTACTACACGACATTGTATTATTCAAATTACTACAGGACATTGTATTATTCAAATTACTATACGACATTGTATTATTCAAGTTACTACATGACATTGTATCATTCAAATTACTACACGACATTGTATCATTCAAATTACTACACGACATTGTATCATTCAAATTACTACAGGACATTGTATTATTCAAATTACTGTACGACATTGTATCATTCAAATTACTACACTACACTGTATTATTCAATGTAAAAAACAGGTTCCTAATTCACTAAACTCTCACAACTTTGTGATCTCACAGTGCAGTGCAAAACAACTTGTAACGACGATGTGATGATGCTTTAGTGAGCTCAAGATAGCTTTGGCTATATAGCCCCATGTGAATGCATGTACGTGTTGAACCTTATGTCTTGTGTTATTTTCCTATGTCTTTTGCGAAGACACCCACATGACAATTGAATTACTAGATGTACAGGTAGAGTTGCATGGGTTACACGACTTGAAATGTTAGTTATTTTCTTCTGATTTATTGCAATGTAGCTATAATTCAAAATAGTGGTAACCATAGATGCCAACCGTTACTGATCAACACTTGTAAGACTGTGGACAAAAATCCATAAGAAATCCATAAGCGAGCTGCAAAAGGACGGGAAACTTATGATTTTAAATTCAAGGCAACATGAAAATGAAAATCGAGACTATTAACAAGTACAATTTTGATTAGTGCACATATATCCACTAGGTGGCACCTCTCGTCCAAAATAAATACGACAAAATGGTCGTTTCCCCGATTCACGAAAGAACTACGAAAATCACGAAGGATCACGAAGGATGGCTTACCTAGATGATAACGAGTCATGTAAAAATAATAATAATGAAAAAAAATAAAAACGTGAAAGTGCGTGTTACCCGTAAGGAATTTGTCCTACGCCCGTAAGACTGTCAAATGCTAAAAAATCCATAAGTCTTACGGGTGATCCATGAATTGACATGTATGGTGGTAACACTTGAGAAATAATGACTATATACAGCTTGGCAAATAAAGTACTTTTGTGGACAAACTAAATCATAATAAATGCACTGTTAATGATTAGGAGCAAATAAAAGTTTATATGTACTTTCAGGACAGCACATACCACAGCCTTTAGTATTCTATTCATGATGCACTGGCTGGAAATCCCTAACAGATTTAAACACCATGATTCTAAGACCTATCACAGCTCCTGCAAGTGCTCTACTAATGAGCCATTTTCTCCTCCCAGTTGATTGGGGGGTGAGACGTAGCCCAGTGGTAAAGCGCTCGCTTGATGTGTGGTCGGTTTGGGATCGATCCCAGTCAGTGGGCCCAATGGGCTATTTCTCGCTCCAGCCAGTATACCACGACTGGTATATCAAAGGCTGTAGTATGTGCTATCCTGTCTATGGGATGGTGCATATAAAAGATCCCTTGCTGCCAATCGAAAAGAGTAGCTCATGAAGTGGCGACAGCGGGTTTCCTCTCAATATCTGTGTGGTCCTTAACCATATGTCTGATGCCATATAACCATAAATAGAATGTGTTGAGTGCGTCGTTAAATAAACCATTTCTTTCTTTCTTTTCCTTCCTCCCAGATGATAGAACAAGGGAGACATGTCTCTTTCTAAGGGCATGATTTAGCTCAGTTGGTAGAGCACTCACTTAATATGACCGGGTTGTAGGATCAAATCCTCTAAGTGGCAGACCCATTTTGACCTTTTCCCATCCCAAACATGCAGTGCCCTATGACCAATATATCAAATGCTGTGGTATGTCTTGTCTGTTTGCAAAGTGCATATGAAAGATCCCATGCTACTAGCAGGTTTCTTCTAGAGAACAACTACATGTACATGCCTGAACTGCCAAATATTTAACATCCAGCAGCTAATCAAATGTTAATAAATCAATGTGCCCAGTGGTAAAGCACATGCCTGATGCGTGGTCAGTCTAGGATCAATCCCCATCGCCGGGCCCATTGAGCTATTTCTCATTCCAGCCAGTGCACCACAACTGGTATATCAAAGGTCATGGCATGTTCTATCCTATCTGTGGGATGGTGCGTATAAAAGATCCCTTGCTACTAATGAAAAAAAATGTAGTGGGTTTCCTCTCTGTGACTGGGTCAAAATTACAATATGTTTGACATCTAATAGCTGATGATTAATAAATCAATGTGCTCTAGTGGTGTCGTTAAACAAAACAAACTTCTTCTTTTTTTTCAATCTACTATAGTAAAATCCTTAAACAAAACAAACTTTTAACTTTATAATATTTGAAAAATAAAGAACGGAAATGTCACTTAAGCTACATGGATCCTACATTACAAACCCTGTAATTGCCCATGGTAACCAATGACCCATGACTGGAATATCAAAAGCTGTGGTATATGTTATTCTGTCCGTGGGTAAGTGCATATATAAAATATTACTGGCTACCAGGTGCATGTGCAGAAATTTATGCAGGCAGTCTAGACAGTGGTAAGCTAAATTTGTCCGTAGAATTAAATGGACATGTCCTGTGACTTAGTAGATTGCTCGCTTGAGCTCTGATGGGCCAGAGGATCATGGTGTTTAAAGAAAAAAAGATTTTTTTTTTTTATTTAACGACGCACTCAACACATTTTTATTTATAATTGTATGGCGTCAGACATATGGTTAAAGGGACATTCCCGAGTTTGCTGCATTGTAAGATGTTTCCGACTAATAAAATATTTCTACAATTAAACTTACATATTAAATATATTTTCTTGTTTAGAATATCAGTGTCTGTATATTCAATGTGTTTCTGGTCGTCTTAATACTTGTAGGAAGCCCAAACTAGATTCTGTCTTCAAATAATTTCGTACGTATGAAAAAATCATATTTTAGGAAATAAAATGAAATTTAACCTAGTACAAATATTAGAACGATCAGAAACACGTTTAATATATAGCGTTTAATATTCGCTCGATGCACGGTCAGTGTGGGATCAATCCCCGTCGGTGGGCCCACTGGGCTATTTCTCATTCCAGCCAGTGCACCACGACTGGTATATCAAAGGCTGTGGTATGTACTACCCTGTCTGTGGAACGATGCACATAAAAGTTCCCTTGCTGCTAATCGAAAAGAGTAGCCCATGAAGTGGCGACAGCAGATTTCCTCCTTCAATATCTGTGTGGTCCTTAACCATATGTCCAACGCCATATAACCGTAAATAAAATGTGTTAAGTGCGTTGTTAAATGAAATATTTACGTCCTTTTTCTGCAGACTATATTCAAATTGTTTTCCTTGGTGTGTTTTATTTTGCCATGGATATTTCCTTAATTGCAGGGTCTGCACGTGTATGATTAATCCATCCTCCAGCAATTGCTCTATCACTAAACCATGCTGCTCCCTGTTTCCTGAATATGGAAACATGTCTGATTTAATTGCGTGAAAGATGAACGGAAACGTTGTGCAAATGCCTCGAATAATTAAGTCTCATCAACATTCCACACATGTCCTACAGTGCAGTGACATGCACTGGTGCAGCCCCGGTGACAACGAAAAAACACCGGTGCACAATTTCTTATTTCAACGTGTCAGCACTTTATTAATGTCAGCTTCAACACAAACAATAATTCTGAGTTTTTCATCCTGTGAACCAATTTGGTTACAACAGGCTTTGTTTTGTCTGTTCTGAATAAAGCAAGGGTTTTGTTTTAGTACAGAAAGCATAGTGTTTTTCCTAGCTTGTTTTAGCATGGTGCAGCACCATGCCTCAATAGTCTGGCACCATGCATCTAGACTTAATCAGCACCATGCCTCAATAGTCTGGCACCATGCATCTAGACTTAATCAGCACCATGCCTTAATAGTCTAGCACCATGCACTGCATCTAGACTTAATCAGCACCATGCCTCAATAGTCTGGCACCATGCATCTAGACTTAATCAGCGCCATGCCTCAATAGTCTAGCACCATGCATCTAGACTTAATCAGCACCATGCCTCAATAGTCTGGCACCATGCATCTAGACTTAATCAGCACCATGCCTGAATAGTCTGGCACCATGCATCTAGACTTAATCAGCGCCATGCCTCAATAGTCTAGCACCATGCATCTAGACTTAATCAGCACCATGCCTCAATAGTCTGGCACCATGCATCTAGACTTAATCAGCGCCATGCCTCAATAGTCTGGCACCATGCATCTAGACTTAATCAGCGCCATGCCTCAATAGTCTGGCACCATGCATCTAGACTTAATCAGCACCATGCCTCAATAGTCTGGCACCATGCATCTAGACTTAATCAGCACCATGCCTCAATAGTCTGGCACCATGCATCTAGACTTAATCAGCACCATGCCTCAATAGTCTGGCACCATGCATCTAGACTTAATCAGCGCCATGCCTCAATAGTCTAGCACCATGCACTGCATCTAGACGTAATCAGCCCCATGGTGCTCTGAGATTAAACAAACCGTTTTCAATAAGTAATTATGAATTTGCATTTATAAAACATTCATTTATTAAAGCAAGCATATTAATTACCTTTATTTTTATTTCAATTAAATTTTTGTCTTTAATGACAAAAAAGTGACCTGAAAATGTTAAACATTTCTCAAAAATGTTTAGTCTGCCATGCTATGCCAAATATTTTTTACAGTGTTTTGGGGATCAATACCCTCCCCACTCCAAGCAAACTTTCTTTTTTTAAATGTATTTTAAGGTGAAGCATGATCATACCCCCTAAAAAGTTCACTTGCTACAGTGTAGACCTCCCTGACACCCACCCCCACCCACAATTTTCTCCACACATGCTCATGCAGTTCTGTTATTAACAGTTGCTAAAGGGATGTGGGTTCGGAAATACATTTTAAAGTTATTTTAATGTAATTAAAGGTTAACATTTTAGGTGTTCGAAGGTAAAATAGTTTAAGATTTACATTTTTTAATTTAATTTGGACTATAGATCATATTTTGAATCTACTTATTTTTGCAGACAATATCTTTATCACCATATTATGATATTTTAAGTTCTAGAACACAATATTTACCCATAATTCTTTGTGGTAAATTTATTTTTAAAAAACCTAAAAAAACCCACCTAAACAGACTAAACCCCTAGCACTATACTGCCAGAAAAAATGGCAGATTTGTTTACTTTTATTTTTAGCCAAAACATTTGAGGCAAAATAAATGTTTACACCACATTACAATCTTGATACTGAATTAATTATGCAAAGTTTATGCACACAATCAATAAAAATGTTAATTATTTATCAAAAATAATTGTAAAAATATTGAAAAATGGCACTTGCAAGTTGCAGTTATGATAATAAGACTGATACACTGAAACATAATGAAGCTGAGCAAAATCACTGCACCTTACAATCTTCATACCGAATTAATTATGCAAAGATTGTGCCTGGAATCAATTAAATATTTTATTATTTATCACAAATAATTGCAAAAATAGTGAAACTTGCAAATGACAAAAGAAGTTTAAATGTAGGTGCCCCACACTGATATATTACATTTCATTTTAACTTATTTTCGAGCTTATATCCACTTAAGGTTCAAGCACGCTGTGCTGGGTACACACCTCAGCTATCTGGGCTGTCTGTCCAGGACAGTGGGTTAGTTGTTAGTTGGTTATTTAGTCAAACGAGGGTGTAGTGGCTTTACACCTACCCATTGAGCCCCTAAGAACTCGCTCTGTGTGTTGGAGCCGGTACCAGGCTGTGAACCCTGTAACTACCAATTAACCTGAAGTCTGACGGCTTAACCACGACACCACTGAGGCCGGTATATATTACAATAGGTTTGACTGTACATGTAGCTTATAGCACAACTGAGACATGTGTAAGCAAGTGTATTAGATAGTTATAACAATACACGCAACTCATGCTTGCACATTTCACCTCAGGTGATTGTCATTTCCTGATGTCAAAATAGCAAGATGTCTCAATACACAATAACATGTGATTGAAGTTACCAGCACGTCCTCCAGGCTACGAGGCGCATGCCAAACAAAACAGGGGCCATCTTGCAACCGATTGCATTAATGCCGTGAGCTTTTCTCTCTCACAATTGTTTATCTTGTCCAACGAGTGTGGGTTTAACATAAACTAGAAAAAAAATCTATCTTTTTTCTTTTTTCTTTTTTTTTGGTGTCGTACATATATATGCATGTAATAGGTGTCTTTTTTTATTGACTGAAGTACAAAGAGCTGCAGGGAACAGATCTGATGATATTACGGCCTGTTATTTTACAATACATGATATCAGGAATTTCAATGGCAGTGTATTTTTTGTGGGCCTCAGAGCCC
Source organism: Gigantopelta aegis (assembly GCF_016097555.1). Classification (NCBI taxonomy): domain Eukaryota; kingdom Metazoa; phylum Mollusca; class Gastropoda; order Neomphalida; family Peltospiridae; genus Gigantopelta; species Gigantopelta aegis. The sequence goes on along the minus strand of NC_054700.1, from coordinate 17,772,040 downwards.
TCTTAGGCACTCACATTATTTCAATGTTCAGTGATTAACAATTACCTATTGCATTACATTCACAAACAATTTACTTTATAGACATTATTTTATTTCACACATTTTAAATTAGTATCAAAGGATGGAACGAAAAAGAACAAGAGATTTTCACTTACATGAACTGATTTTACTGAATGATCACTTAACGTGAAATATATATTATAACAATACTAGTGTAAGCCGTGCTAAGCACAGGATTGTTTAGATAGGGTATGGTGCCCACTACACTGGACTTTCCTTCATATATATATATACAGTGAAACCCCACCTAATGACCACCTCGATTCTAAGACCACACCACTAAACAGACCACTTTTTAGAAGACCGGAATATTTCCTTCATATCTAATAGTAAAAATTACCCGGTATTCAGACCACCCCGCTATTGCAGATTACGACCAGTAAAGTCAGTCCCGATAGTCGTTTTGCGTATATTTCGACCCCGCCAGTGCGACCAAATTACGATATCAATATCTCATATTTGTTCATTCCCAAGGCTGTTCAACAATAACTGATCTAAATTTAATGCTTGCTTTGTTTTAGCCGAGACTGGAACTGGTAACAGGAAGTAAAGTAAACACCAATGTTCTGTCTTTTGAAATGAATTAAAACTGTTAAAGAGAGATACATGTTTAAGTCGTTGAAAAACCGCCCATCGCAATCTGTTCGCATAACCAACTTTCAGTTTCCGGAAAACATTGTCAACTGATTAATATTAATGAAGCGGTGTAACGCGCTGATTGGCTGCAAGCCAGTCATCAGACTCTAGAGCCGACACTCATTCGGATTACGAGAACAGGCGTTCAACGCGTCAATTAAATAGCATTGTAACCAATAAACTGTCTATACAAATTGCAATAGCCATTCCAGCGGAAAGTCGCTATAATCACGTTTGATGTTGAAAGAAACGATACAGGTCAGAAGTCGGCATGACACGTGTTTAATGCTTATGTACCTGTTGTTCGAAGATACAGCCTAAATCTACCGAGTCTAATAAAATGTGTTAATGATAATTAGGACACAATAGAATAAATTTACCAACTAATTCACTAGGAAACAAAAGAAGTGTTGTTATCCGTTATTGAGATGTGTAATGACTGAGGCCACAAAGTGAGTTGTGTTTTTTTTTATTTGACCCTGTCGAAGTGAGGTAAACGGTAAACACTACGAATGGTGTATTTGCATACTGATTGACTTTATATACATGTACATTTTTAATTTTCATTTTCTTAGTGCTCAGTTATATTGTACAGTTCATTTCATGTTGACAAATATATTATGTAATTCAAATAAATATTTGTAGTACATTTCTTTCTTTTTTTCTTTTTTTTAATCACTTTATACACAACACAATTAAAATTTTAAAAACCTTCTAAATGTTAGTAATTCGGTAATAGGACCACCCCACTATTAAGACCAATTTTCATAAGTCCCACAGGTGGTCTTAATAGAGGAGTTTCACTGTATATATATATATATATATATATATATATATATACATGTATATACATTGTATATACAGCCACTTCTGTGTTAAGTCATGTAATCACAAAGATGACTGCACCCATGAAGTTTTTCATTATGGAATTCATATTTGTACGTAATATCAATCATGATGTGTCTACATTAATCAAATGCAAAATCACCCATGCATTATACGGAATCAGGTATAACAAAAACACATGTCAGCAGTGAAGATCATTAGAGGAGAAGTGGTCAGAATGATGAGAAACTGTTAAAGAGTCTTTGTGTATTATATTATAGATTGGACTACACAGACTAACACACCAGAATGATCAGAAACTGTTAAAGAGTCTTTGTGTATTATATTATAGACTGGACTACACAGACTAACACACCAGAATGATCAGAAACTGTTAAAGAGTCTTTGTGTATTATATTATAGACTGGACTACACAGACTAACACATCAGAATGATCAGAAACTGTTCAAGAGTCTTTGTGTATTATATTATAGATTGGACTACACAGACTAACACACCAGAATGATGAGAAACTGTTAAAGAGTCTTTGTGTATTATATTATAGACTGGACTACACAGACTAACACACCAGAATGATGAGAAACTGTTAAAGAGTCTTTGTGTATTATATTATAGATTGGACTACACAGACTAACACACCAGAATGATTAGAAACTGTTAAAGAGTCTTTGTGTATTATATTATAGACTGGACTACACAGACTAACACACCAGAATGATCAGAAACTGTTAAGAGTCTTTGTGTATTATATTATAGATTGGACTACACAGACTAACACACCAGAATGATCAGAAACTGTTAAAATGTCTTTGTGTATTATATTATAGACTGGACTACACAGACTAACACACCAGAATGATTAAAAACTGTTAAAAAGAGTCTTTGTGTATTATATTATAGATTGGACTACACAGACTAACACACCAGAATGATCAGAAACTGTTAAAGAGTCTTTGTGTATTATATTATAGATTGGACTACACAGACTAACACACCAGAATGATCAGAAACTGTTCAAGAGTCTTTGTGTATTATATTATAGATTGGACTACACAGACTAACACACCAGAATGATCAGAAACTGTTAAAGAGTCTTTGTGTATTATATTATAGATTGGACTACACAGACTAACACACCAGAATGATCAGAAACTGTTCAAGAGTCTTTGTGTATTATATTATAGACTGGACTACACAGACTAACACACCAGAATGATTAAAAACTGTTAAAAAGAGTCTTTGTGTATTATATTATAGATTGGACTACACAGACTAACACACCAGAATGATCAGAAACTGTTAAAGAGTCTTTGTGTATTATATTATAGATTGGACTACACAGACTAACACACCAGAATGATGAGAAACTGTTAAAGAGTCTTTGTGTATTATATTATAATTGGACTACACAGGCTAACACACTAGAATGATCAGAAACTGTTAAAGAGTCTTTGTGTATTATATTATAGATTGGACTACACAGACTAACACACCAGAATGATCAGAAACTGTTAAAGAGTCTTTGTGTATTATATTATAGATTGGACTACACAGACTAACATACCAGAATGATCAGAAACTGCTAAAGAGTCTTTGTGTATTATATTATAGATTGGACTACACAGACTAACACACCAGAATGATCAGAAACTGTTAAAGAGTCTTTGTGTATTATATTATAGACTGGACTACACAGGCTAACACACTAGTAGAAATTGTGGTGGACTAGTAGATTTTGGTTGGTACCCGTCTGGCAGACTAGTTAAGATATTTTCCATATCTACACATATCAAAGACCATTGTATGTGTTATCCTGTCTGTGGGATGATGCATATAAAAGATCCCTTGCTGCTAATCGAAAAGAGTAGCCCATGATTTCCTCTCTCAATATCTGTGTGGTCCTTAACCATATATCTGACAATAAAATGTGTTGAGTGTGTCGTTAAATAAAACATTTCCTTCCATAGCTGCACCTTTGATGTCAATTATGATAAAATGGTTATTAGTACTCACCAGACACTTGCCACTGATACACACAGCTTCCTTGTCTGGCTTGCATGACGTACCATCATCTACTCTGTCACCAAACCTCGCATAGTATCGGTAGTTCCTGGCTTTGCACGACAGCTCACACCGGTTATATGCTGCAACAGTAACATAATATCATATTATTATAGGCTTATGTAGTAGCATCGACAGGGTGGAAATGAGAAAGGGTAAGGAGGGGGCGGGGGTCACCAAACCTCACATAACATCAGTAGTTTCTGGCTTTGCACGACAGTTCACTCAGGCTGTATGCTGTGATAAAAACACATATCGCATATTAATATAGGTGTAGGTAGTATTATCGACAAGGTGAAAATAAGAAGGGGACGAGGGTCATAGTATCAATAGTTCCTTGCCTTACACAACTCACGCTGGCTGTATGCTGTGATAAAAACACATAATATTACATATTACCGTAATACAGGTCTAGGTAGTAGCATCAACAGGGTGCAAATGAGAAGAGGGTAATCAAATCTTGCATAGTACCGACAATTCACACCAGCTGTATGCTGCAACAGAAGCATAACATCACATATTAATATAGGTGTAGGTAGTAGCATCAACAGGGTGCAAATGAGAAGAGGGTAATCAAATCTTGCATAGTACCGACAATTCACACCAGCTGTATGCTGCAACAGAAGCATAACATCACATATTAATATAGGTGTAGGTAGTAGCATCAACAGGGTGCAAATGAGAAGAGGGTAATCAAATCTTGCATAGTACCGACAATTCACACCAGCTGTATGCTGCAACAGAAGCATAACATCACATATTAATATAGGTGTAGGTAGTAACTTCGACCTAGATTATATTAAATACACTATTATATATGAGAAATGTCAAATGAAGCTCTTATTTTATTCCCATTTGTGTGTGTCTACAGCCCTCCACGTTAATTTTTCCACCTAGGAGCCAGATGGCACCTACTTGTATTTTTATATATATACCCGGTAATATGAAATGTTTTAGTCACCAAAAGAAAAAAAATGGTTGGTCACAATGTAGAGGGCTGGTCTGTCTGTCTGTCTTTCTCAGTCACGGGTGGCCCTATCGGTGAGCCAACCGAGTTATTTCTTGTTCCAGTGCTCAAAAATGATCTGGGCCCCTATGGGAAACCTAGGGAGACAAGTCAACAGCATCTAGGTCCACTTAATGAGCTACTCTCGGCAAACTAATCTTCCAAAACTATATATAGCTCCCTATTTTATGTTTTGGCGGACCGTTCAAAATTGCACCTAATTTTCTTCACAAAATTGCGTCCTCTTTCTCTATGGCTTAATCCTACGGAACTTTCCAAATTCCATACCACCATACCACCATTGCTGGTACAGGCGATCCCCCCTCCAACCCAACCCACCCCTTTCCTGTCCTGGACGGAAGAGCTAGCCGAGGCCGGCACCTGTACCCATGACAGGCATGCACTACAACAGTTACTCTGAATGTGCACGTTAAACACTCTGACCTGACCAGACCTGACCAAAAACTTGTGTACCAATTAAAGGCCATACTTCGTACTATCGTGTCTCTGGATAAATCATCCCTTGCCACTAACTGAAAATGTAGCCCATGATTCCCATATTTAATCCATCTTCTATAACCTAGACTGACAGAAACCATAACAGTTTTTTATTAAATTACATTTATAAACCATTGTGTTATTATTTGTCTTGTTTTGTTTACATGATTTGTATAGTTTACATATATTAATATGAAAGTTTACTTAAAATCTAATAATTATGTCATGTACTGGTGCTGTCCGCAACTCATGTTTTGTCCTCAGCATGAGTTGTCTGTCATGTAAATGAGGGACTGGAATAAATATTTTAAAAATATAAAATTAAAAGAAAATAATTTAATAATAAAAAAAATTAAAGAATGCTGAACTGTAACTATTTGAAGACATCTTGGCCATGCTTTCATATCATTGATTAAAAAACTTCTTTTAGCCTTACAAATAAACCTTCTCGGACTCTATTCTCATGGAATGAAATGGAAAATCTGAAGTCAAACAAGTGTTGATGGAATCTTCAGTTAACTCCGATGATAAAGAAATCCATTTTAATTTAAGGTATTACAAGGACAATATTAGGCAGAATTAAATATCTCGCCAACCATAAACGTATTCAATGTTAATGATAGTTGCAGATATTTAAAAAAAAATTAACTTTAATTTTTGTTTAATTTAAATTTTAATTTAATAAATTACCATTTTTTTTAAACATGCATTGAGATGAACAGTTATATGTAACTATAAACCAATGCAACCGATGTAAGACTTATAGCTTGTGAGAAATAGTGCTGATTTTGTAGTACCTAATAGGTAGGATACATCTCCCAAGGTACAAGTTTGCTTCGTAAAGGCTAGCTAGTTCGATACATCTGCCGTTTGACTCGTTTGACGACAGATGTATCGAACTACGAATTTAGCCAAGACAAAAAAAAAAAAAACAACAACAAAACCCCCAGGAAAAAACAATTCTGGTCACATATGCAACGAATCACATCACACCCCCTGCTCCTTACAACATTACCTGATTATCATTATCATACAAAACATAACCAAACCCAGGAATTTCATACACGGCAGGAAAAACAGCACTGTAACAATATTTTAACACGGAACACAAACTGCACGTTCTATTGTCTCTCACACCTATGTAAGAAATCAGTCTAAGATTTCATATACAAAAAAGAACCAGTCTACAAAATAGTAACTACGGGTGTATTTTATTGCATCAGATCTGCAGCTCCATAATCCTACATGTGGAAAGGGGACGCAATCTCTAGTAGAGGTGGAGGGTGGGGGTGGGGCAGAGTCTCTACTGAAGTGGCCATGGGGAGCACAAGCCAGATTTTTTTTTATTTATTACAAGCGGAGTATCACAAAAATACATTCATTTTCAACCTAACGACCCCCCCCCCCCCCCACACACACACACCTTCCACGTTCCTATGGGTCTCCACTGGGCTATATCCAGCCATCATAATATTCAGAGGAAACCCACTACTCTTCATTAGTAGCAAGGAATATCACTGGCGTAGGAAGCGTGGGGGGGGGGGGGGGGGACAGTGGTGGATCCAGAAAATCCATTTAGGGGGGCCCCAATGACATGAGGCGGAATGCCAAGGGAACTTTGAGGGAGGTTTGGAGGGGGATCGTACAATTTTAAAAAAATAATATATAATAGAATTATAACTCACAAAATTTAGGGGGGGGCGGGCCCCTGCCTCTGGAGAGGGGGCATGTGCCCCGCCACACACACACTTTTCTTGATCTAGTAGCAGCAGCACCTTCCTACGCCACTGAATATTTTATTTGCACTTTCCCAGACAAGACAGTCTGAAATGCCAGACGTGTGGCACTGGTTGGGACAGGTCCGCTGAGACGCCTCGATCCTATGACCCAAGCTTCTCAAATGAACACTCTACCGAGTTTAGTCCCACCCCACCTTGCCCGTTTATAACCACAAAATTATGATTTGAACTTTGATCGAGAAAATGAAGTAGGCCTATCCAGGCAGCCAAGTGAAGTATTTTTCATTTAACCAATAGATGAAACTAAGGCACGGACAATGATAAAAACACAAACGGGCAAGGTTGGAATGTGACGCAAGGGCGCTGATTCTAGGGTATTCCAAACTAGGTTACACTTTCATGCACACATTATATAAACGAGGGAGAGCTGGGCACCCTGAGGTGCAACATGAAAAACGTGCACTTCAGGCACGGTTGAGCGGGGTGGGGGGGGGGGGGGGGGCTCTAGCCTCTTCCTCCCCCCAAGACACACACACACACACACCAATAATTCTGAATAAATTTTTTTAGTGTTAGTAAATTTTAAGTCAGAGATGAATTTTACATGTAGAATGCAGGAAATTGCATTACAGGACATCTTATTTTCAGAATTTTACGGGGAAGCCTACTCTCGAACCCCCTAGAAATTTGCTTTGCGCCATCGATCTCAGTCAGCCCCCCCCCCCCACCCCCAAATAATGTCTACTTGCTTCTGCCGTTCCTGCACTTAGGAATAATATGAATGAATGAATGAATGTTTAACGACACCCCAGTACGAAAAACACATCGGCCACTGGGTGTCAAACCATGGTAGATGCAAAACATTAATTGACGATCAACAAAAATTCAAAATTTAAACAAAAACACAGTGCAAAGTATAGTATTTCAAAATACATTAACATGAATTAAACCTGCATTCTCAAAGTTCCAAATGTCGTATTTCGCTGTTTTTACATACGGGAGCGGGATGTAGCTCAAGCGGTAGCGTGTCCGCCTGTGAAACGGTCGGTCATCGGATCGATCCTTCTCAGTAAACCCATTTGCAGTTTGGGCTATTTTCCATTCTAACTAGTGGTCCACAACTGGTTCATGAAAGGCAGTGGTATGTGCTGTCCTGTCTGTGGGTGGGAAGTTCATAAAAGACCCCTTGCTGCTTATCGGAAAGAGTAGCCTATGTGGCGGCAGCGGGTTTCCTCTAAAGAAATATGTCAGAATGACCATATGTTTGACGTCCAATAGCCGATGATAAGATAAAAATCAATGTGCTCTAGAGGCGTCGTTAACAAACTTTACTTTACTATTTTTACATACAGTTGTGACAAATAACTTTAAGTTAATGGGTCCCACATATAATCGTCACGTAATAAAATTAAGATTATTGTAATGTGTTGCCACTTGGCGTAAATACTGATTTCCTCTAGAATCCCAGACGAAAAATTATTATGTATGTACATCGAAAATCGTAATCGCATATCTCTAAAAAAATATAGCCAGTTCTTTTCAATGTGGAGTTGCAACTCAAATTCAAACTGTGACACCATGTCAAAGTGTCGGTCATCTTATTGAATTTTACAATAATATACATTTATAAATAGTAGTAGGCCATACAAATGAAATTAATTGGGTGTAATTTTTTTATGTACGGTAAAGGCGGCGTCACACGATACCAGCCTCGTACGAGAATACACGATTACATAACAACCGATGAAATCGTAATGTTCGTCTTGTCAGAATCGACTGTTCTCGTAAAAGGAACTCGTATCGTGTGATTTTGCCTTAATGCAAGATCTAGCCTAATCTTTACATTTCACACAAAAAAAGAGGATAAATATTTTTATCATTAAGCCTACATATTCCCCGTTATAAAAATATAGAGTATTCACTATATTCCTTTGGTAGACACTGGGTTTCAGGACATTTTGACGTTCTGGGGGAGGATTTGCGCATCCTCCAGCATCAACCCCCACCCCCTGAATCCGCGCCTGAGACTTACGGTTAATGTACGCCTGCCACTCGTATCGTCTGCCGCCGAAGTACTTCCCATTATGTTTCTCGCATTCCACACTTCTGTAGTCCGAGTTCGTACCCGCACACGTCTGAAACCAGACACCATCAATAAACAGAGCTTGCAACATTTGTAAAACAATCATATATATTTGTCATAATTTAAGCAGTCTTAAAGTGACTATCAACAACAACAAACAAACAAAAAACCTGAAGCAAACAAAAACCCAGAACCTCCCGCAGATCAACCCCCTCCCCCTTCCCTCCCTCCAAATCAACAACGATATATATATATATATATATATATATTTGCGCACCCCAGCGTCAACCCCCACCCCTTGAATCTGCGCCTGAGACTTAAGATTAATCAATGCACTATATTTATATTTTAAAAAATAAACATTATATCTTGAACTACATTCCCATGAAAATTATATATATATATATATATATATATATATATATATATATATATATATATATATATATATATAACCAAAACAAACAAACCAAAATTAACCCCTCCCCCACCAAAAACCCTCACAAAAAACCAGCAACAAAAATCCACACAAAAAAATATAACAGCAACAAAAAGCCCATATATATTTTGTGCCATTTAAATCAAAGAGTTATATTGCACAATGGCTGCTTCCTGGGAAATCTATTTAGAAAGTTTTGTTTTAAAACAAAAAATAAACATTATATTTTGAACTACATTCCCATGACAATTACGACCAAATCATTTCAATTACTAGCAAAACATTGATTTTATTAACGAATCTACAGAGGCCGACTAAATTAAACGAACGATGACACTTTGACGCCAAGGAACACACTAATTATGCCAGACTGCTCTGTATTCACTGAAGGCAGTTTTGCTCCGTAACACTGTGCAAAGGGGCTTAAAACTACTGCTTTATATTCAGTTGAAGCAAGTTCCCTGTAACACTATGCAATAGAGACATTGCCAACTACCTTCCTGGTTTTATTCAGTTCATCAGCTGTCTCTTGTGGCCTTACATTGGTATGTCACAGAATATCAATGGCCTAGAGCCATCCCAAGCAAACAGCTGTATACGTAAAACATTTCACGAATGAAAACCTCATCTGGGATATGTAATAAGAGAACAGTTTAAAACGCTTTTTTAATTCTTCTCGTGTATCGCGCTTCACGATTAATTTTCTATGTTTGGCGCATCACATAAATGAATTAAAAGGTCAAGATTAGTTAAATTTGATTTTGTGATAAAATAGATTTTCGTGATAATAAGATATGTTTACATTTTGTAGAATAATGAGAACGCTGCCATACTTACATTTTTACAAACTTTATACTGCTTCTCAGGACCTTGACACAGAGTTTTAGAGTCTGTTCTTGTTGGAGTATTTTGACTGAAGACAAAGAAATGAAAAAGGTTAATAAATAAACATATTTAAATAATAGAAACTGTCAAAACAAATTACGTTGTAGCTGTTATTGGTGTTGCTGCTACTACAGTTACTGTTATTGCTACAGCTGCCGCTAAAGACTACTAGCAATACTACTACTACTACTACTGCTACTGCTACTACTGCTGCTGCTGCTGCTGCTGTTGCTGCTGCTGCCGCTGCTGCCGCTGCTACATTAGTACGCCTTCTGCCATACACTCTACCGGCCTCGGTGGCGTCGTGGTTAGGCCATCGGTCTACAGGCTGGTAGGTACTGGGTTCGGATACCAGTCGAGGCATGGGATTTTTAATCCAAATACCGACTCCAAACCCTGAGTGAGTGCTTCGCAAGGCTCAGTGGGTAGGTGTAAACCACTTGCACCGACCAGTGATCCATAACTGGTTCAACAAAGGCCTGTGGGAAGCGCAAATAAAAGATCCCTTGCTGCCTGTCATAAAAGAGTAGCCTATGTGGCGACAGCGGGTTTCCTCTAAAAAAAACAATGTCAGAATGACCACATGTTTGACGTCCAATAGCCGTGGTAAGATAAAAAACCAATGTGTTCTAGTGGCGTCGTTAAATAAAACAAACTTTACTTTTATTTTACCATACAGACTACTAACAGGATTCATAGCCTTAAAGACCAATCAAATTCAGACTTTCAAAGACTTTTAAACAGCAGTCAAAGACAATAGAATGCGATAAAAATACCAAATCAATTCGTTTACGTTGCTTTCCATGGCACCGGCCTCGGTGGCGTCGTGGTAGGCCATCGGTCTACAGGCTGGTAGGTACTGGGTTCGAATCCCAGTCGAGGCATGGGATTTTTAATCCAGATACCGACTCCAAACCCTGAGTGAGTGCTCCGCAAGGCTCAATGGGTAGGTGTAAACCACTTGCACCGACCAGTGATCCATAACTGGTTCAACAAAGGCCATGGTTTGTGCTATCCTGCCTGTGGGAAGCGCAAATAAAAGATCCCTTGCTGCCAATCGGAAGAGTAGCCCATGTAGTGGCGACAGCGGGTTTCCTCTCAAAATCTGTGTGGTCCTTAACCATGTGTCTGACGCCATATAACCGTAAATAAAATGTGTTGAGTGCGTCGTTAAATAAAACACTTCTTTCTTTCTTTTTTCTTTCCATGGCAAAACATTTATCTTTTTTTACATGCATCATGACAGATGTAACCGTGTAACTGAAAATATCAAGTGCATGCAGCTATAAAAGATAACATCATTGCTTTGACTATGATTTGTGAGAATCTAAAGACTTTTATTACAATTCAAAGACTTTAAAAGATCTAAAAAAAAAATAAAAAATTTCAAATTCAAAGACTTTCATGGAATTTAAAGACCGCTACGAACCCTCTATTAATACAAATAAATTTGCTACAGTAATGTGAGTGAGTAAAACGATTGTACCTGTATCTAGTATGACAGATTCGTTTCCGGTATTGCACGCTCTGTCCACAGGACCTGGAACACGAGGACCAGTCGGTCCATGGACTCCATCTACCGGTAGCTGGGTTCACATTGGCGGGCTGCAAATACAACAACACACAGTCTTGTATTATTATTATTATTATTATTATTATTATTATTATTATTATTATATTATTATCCCACTGCCCCCTTTTCTTTTACTCCTTTGAATTCCATTTCATTTCTTCCCGATCTGGCAACTCCTCCTATCTTTCAACTTCTTTCGCTGTCCACCTCCACATCCCAGTCCTTGTCTCTCCAACCGTGCCACACACCTGTCATTCCCATCAGCTTTTTAGCTGTGATCTTAGTCTGACCACTTCGGAGAGTGTTCAGTAGTTACTTCTGGCATTGTTAAGAGGCACTTGTAACCACCTACTATGCTCCCCTACTACCGGCGGTCTTTACTTGATAGCGTTTGAAAAATAAATGTACAGCTAAATACTGTCTCCCATTAATAAGAATATAAAATAAATAGAATAAAATCATAAAATAATATGGAATAAATAATAAAAAGCAAAGCAAAGCAAATAATATAAATAAAATAGTAAAATTAACGCAAAATCAAACAAAACTAAAGGACATCAAATGAAATAATTACACCCTGGTTTAATATTTATTTATCAAGACTAGAGTAATTTACTCGAAACCCTGTGGACTTTTTAAAGGGACTGTCCTGAGTTTCCTGTATTGTAAGATGTTTCCGACTGTGCGTGCGTGCGTAATGTTTTAACATGCTCATATACCACAGAGGTTTCGAGCATGTCCGCCCGAGGGTTCGGCCTCTGAGAGGCCAGGGGCCCAACCCGGGGCAAATGTTTCCGACTAATAAAATCTTTTAACGTCTAAAAAATACGCATTAAATATATTTTCTTTAAAATATCAGTTTCTGTATATTCAATGTCTTTCTGGTCGTCTTAATATTTGTAAGAAGCCCAAATTTGATTTGTCTTGAAATAATTTCGTACGTACGAAAAACACATATTTCAGGAAATAAAATGAAATTTAACCTAGTACAAATACTAGAACGACCAGAAACACGTTTAATATACAGCCACTAATATTTTATGCAGAAAAATATATTTGATATGTAATTACAATCGTTAAAAAGTATCTGTTAGTCGATAACATCTTAAAAATTGCAGCAAACTCAGGACTGTCCCTTTAATATATTCGATTTGTTTTTGAAGATCATCCGTATTCCTTCGCCAATGGGGCGAGATGTAGCCCGATCGATGATATGGCGCTGCCCTGAAGTGTGACACGTGTTTTCACCCGTCCCAACCATAGCCCCACGACCCGTATATAAAAGAGCGGAGTATGTACTGTCTTGTCTATAACAGAGTGCTTATTAAAATACCCTGTCTGCTTTATACGTAGGAGTAATCTATGTGGCGGCATCGAGTTTCCTGTCTTTTTATGGACCAAATATCGAAATAACCATGTTAGACACCAAATAGCCGTATTTTAAAATGAGCTGACGATCGATAAAAAATATGTCTTTCCTTTCTTTCTATTTATTTGTTTTCGTGCTTATATCCAATTAAGGTTCAAGCACGCTGTCCTGGGCACACACCTCAGCTATCTGGGCTATCTGTCCAGGACAATGGGTTAGTTGTTAGTGGTTAGTGAGAGAGAAGAGAGTATAGTGGCCTTAGCCCTACCCACTGAGTCGTTAAAACTTCCTCTGGGTGGGAGCCGGTACCGGGCTGCCGAACCGTGGCTGTACCTACCAGCTTCGAGTCCGACGGCTTAACCACGACACCACCGAGGCCGGTTTTCCTTTCTATTTTCTTCGCCGTAAGATTTAACACCCCACCTCCTATAAAAACAACAACAACAACCCCCACCCACAAAAACAGTTTTGTTCATTCTGTTGAAAATTAATGTGGCAGGTACCTAATACTCAATATTAAAGAAATACTGTCACGGATTTAAAGACCTTATTTCTCTAAAAATGGATAATAACTAAAAATTACATTAAAGCCGCACACCCTAGTTCCATTCAGCGAAAATAAATTATAATTTGGTTAATCTACAAACCTGTAACACAATTAGATCACGTTTTTATCAAATGGAGTGAAAAAGCAGGTTTTATATCGATAAATACCATGGGAATCCCCATGTCCCAATTGCTTGAAATAATTTTGAAAGTTTGTATTCTGATGTCACCGGTAGATGTTGCTCGAAGCACAACAATGCCTACGTCACGACAAATTTCACAGACTTGGGGTGCGTTCTTTTCACCTCTCCTGGACATGTTCCAACTGTTCTGTCCTGGTTCTCTCCAGATATCGTAGGACTTAGCAAAATTATTGGTTTTAAGGACTTGTAACGTTTTGTATTGAGATACTTACTTGTCTGAACTTTATTGTTACTGAAAATGTTCACGAACTGTGAAGAAAAATCTCACAAATGAACAACAACAAATCGGATGTTGATTGCGCGAACCGTGCACTAGAAAACAAACCGAACCAAAATGATAACGGCCACGTGGTATACCAACGTCTGTGACATTGAAATGGAAATATCCCGTCTAAAAAATAGATTAGACCTTGTCTGCTCAACGGTTTTTTCTCAAACGTGCGTCCGTTTTTCAGAAATACGAAAAATGCATTTTGTGGTATTACAAACACCAGGATTACCAGGATTACCAAAAAACACTTCAGGTGAATGGAAAAGTATATTCTAAATAATAAACGGTAAGTAAAGTGCAATTTTATTTGTGAAAAAATGGGTTTAATAGCGAAAAACAACGCCGTAATGGTTAACAACTAGCCGTAACTAGGGTGTGTCCCTTTAATTGTTGGAAACCAAATCTAGCTATTGCATCACCTTAACTGAACGATGATGGAGTGAAATCCATATCAACCCTCTCAGCAATTTTAGTTTTTTAAGTATGGACCATTAATAAATGGAGTATGGTGGTCATGAAGATGGTTGAATAAAGTACATTTAGGGACAAATCAAATTATTTTTGTTGAGGTAATACTTTGTTAGACCATTAACTAGGTCAGTGGTCTGTGACAATGTGCCTTTAAAGAAACATTTCGTGAAATGCACCAAAACCAATTCATATGCCCTGTAGACAAATTTTTCTAACACTAGATCTTACACATAGACAATCAGATATTCAAAATAACTGACATAATTAAAACATGGAATGTCGCTTTATATTCAGCACTTCAGATCGTGTTCACAACACCCAATTCTGGAATGTATTTGACACGAGGACAAGTATTGTAGGTGTGTGTTAAACAATACACCGTAGATCACCGAAAGACAAGATAAGTACATGTACATGCACATTCTCTCAAATAATAAATTACATTACATTTTAAACCTTAATTAGGAATTTATGACACAAACACAAAATCATAAAACTGAAATAATGCATAGAACAGAGTTTGCTTCGTTTATATCGGGGCAAGGTTTGTGCGTGCAGGGGGAAGAACGTTTGATTGCCCCTGACGGTTTGTTTGTTTTTGTTTAACAACACCACAAGAGCGGGATGGCGCATATAAAAGATCCCTTGCTACTAATGGAACAATGTAGTGAAGGAAAGAAGGAAATGTTTTATTTAACGACGCACTCAACACATTTTATTTACGGTTATATGGCGTCAGACATATGGTTAAGGACCACACGGGTATTGAAGGAGGAAACCCGCTGTCGCCACTTCATGGGCTACTCTTTTCGATTGGCAGTAAGGGATCTTTTATATGCATCATCCCATAGACATGATAGCACATACCACGGCCTTTAATGTACCAGTCGTGGTGCACTGGCTGGAACGAGAAATAGCCCAATGGGACAATGTAGTGTGTTTCCTCTCTAATACTGTATGTCAGAATTTACCAAATGTTTGACATCCAATAGCTGATGATTAATAAACCAGTGCGCTCTAGTAGTGTCATTAAACAAAACAAACTTTTCAAGATTCCTTCTTTTACACACTGTAAATGCAACAATTGTTTCCCCCCAATTTTAGCTTAATTTACATGCTGATTATGTATTCAGTTAAGGTTCAAGTTTTATGTTCTTGGCATACACGCACGCACACACACACACGCGCGCGCGCTAACACACGCACTAACACGCACGCACTCTCATGGTCCACTATCTTGGTTGTCTGTCCATGTCATTGGGTACCGTTAATGGTTCAACCTGCTCCCTAAAAAAAAAAAGGGAGACCGTAAGCCTATGGTTAGTTGTTAGTATTTGGTACATTCCATTCATTTCAACATATTTTCGTGCTTATATCCAATTAAGGTTCAAGCACGCTGTCCTGGGTACACACCTCGGCTATCTGGGCTATCTATGCAGGACAGTGGGTTTCGGTAGTTGTTAGTTGATTAGTGAAAGAGAAGAGGGTGTAGTGGCCGTACATCTACCCATTGAGCCCTTAAGAACTCGCTCTGGGTTGGAGCCGGTACCGGCCTGTGAACTCTGTACCTACTAGCCTGTAGTCCGATGGCTTAACCACTGCGCCACCGAGGCCGGTGTATTTGGTGCTACTATCACGCCAAAAAGTGATGGCAGTAACCTCTGAACAAACAGGCGGCAAGGGAAATAATTCATGTAGACCTGCATTAGTTCCATGCTGCCAGCAGTTGGCACCGACCAAAGTGGGGCGGGATTTAAGTCTGTGGTAGAGAGCTCACCAGGGTCATAGGATCCATCGCCCTCGATAAACTCGAGTTTTAAACCCGCCCCAACCAGTGCGCCATCACTGATACATCAAAAGTCGTGGTATGTACTGTCCGTGTTATGGGGTAGGGCGTATAAATGATTCCGTGTTGCTTTTTTGGTAGGAGTAGAGGCAACAAGTTTTTCTTTCTAGCGTTCTCTTCCAAATGACAAAATAGGAAATCGTTTGCCGTTATCGAAATGTTCCTTTTTGACTTTCCTTTCCCTTTCTAAAAAAGTGTGTGTGTGTGTGTGTCTGTGTATATATATGTGTGTGTGTATGTATATGTGTGTGTGTGTGTGTGTATGTGTGTGTGTGTGTGTGTATGTATATATGTGTGTGTGTATGTATGTGTGTGTATGTGTATGTGTGTATATGTATGTGTGTGTGTATGTGTGCATGTGTGTGTGTGTGTGTGTGTGTGTGTGTGTGTGTAGTGTGTGTTGTGTGTGTGTGTGTGTGTGTGTGTGTGTTTGTTTAGTTTGGCATGCGTGCGTTTGTGGGACAAACATCCATGTTCAGAAAATTTTCATTCGTGTGGCATCTGACGACACAACTGCAATAAAATTTAAAACTGACAATACGTTGTGTGGTGAGTGGATTAATGCCAACGTACGCTTTTAAAATCAACCTTTTTTATGTACCCTTTAAAAATAAGTACGGGGTAGCAAAAAAAAAAGAAGAAAAAAAAAAAAAAAAAAAAAAAAGGCAACCCCCCCCCCCCGTACTCGTTGTACGCTCTAGAAAATGTAGATAATTGTGAACTGCCATTAGGGCCTTATTTCTCTAAAAATTGATAATAGAATTACATTAATTTGGGATACCAAACATCGCTAAAGTGAACCACAATGGAGGAATATTTATGTCAACATTGTCGCCAATTTTAGTTTTTGAATTATGGACCGTCGCCATAATTTAATTATTTTTACAAAATATCATTAATAAGTGTGGTATGGTGGCTATGTAAGCGGTTTAATAAATTACTTTTAGGTACAAATTAAATGTATATATTTTCAGGTAATACTTTGTTTGGACCATTAAATAGGACAACGATCTGTGACAATATGCCTTTAATATACATTTTAAAAATATATACATTCTACAGATGTTGATGTAACCGACTAAAACCAATTCCAGTTTCTACATTCGTGCGTCGCAGTGTGTCCGTATAGAGAACATACAACACTTATCGCTTCCAGTCATGTGGGTTTGATTCCATGTCGCTAGCCACGTTTTGCAATAACAACATTTTCTCTGTAATGTAAACCAGGAACTGTTTCCTTGTGTGTGTTTACTTCGCTCAAGAACTAATACGCATATCTAAGGCCGTGGTATGTGATGGCATGTCTATGGGAAAACGAATATAAAATACTTATTCCATGCTGTTAACTGGTAATAATTAAGGGCGACCTGAGTAGGTTCCTCTCTCTCTCTCTCTCTCTCTCTCTCTCTCTCTCTCTCTCTCTCTCTCTCTCTCTCTCTCTCTCTCTCTCTCTCTCTCTCTCTCTCAATCTCCCTCCAACCATGTGTCTATCTGGTTTCCCCTCTCTCTATCTCTCTCCCCTCTCTTTCTCTCTCGCTCGACGATCACGTGTCTGTCTGGTTCTCTCTCTCTCTCTCTCTCTCTCTCTCTCTCTCTCTCTCTCTCTCTCTCTCTCTCTCTCTCTCTCTCTCTCTCTCTCTCTCTCTCTCTCTCTCTCTCTCTCTCTCTCTCTCAATCTCAATCTCCCTCCAACCACGTGTCTATCTAGTTTCCGGTCTCTCTATTTCTCTCCCTTCTCTTTCTCTCTCGCTCGACGATCATGTGTCTGGTTTCCCCCTCTCTATATATCTCTCCCCCCCCCCCCCCCTCTATCTCTCTCTCCCCTCTCTCTATATCTTTCTCCCCTCTCTTTCTTTCTCGCTCGACAATCACGTGTCTGGTTTCGTCTTTCTCCCTCGCTCCCTCCATTCCCCCCCCCCCCTCTCTCTCTGTCTCTCCATCCCTCCCTCCCTCCCTACCCCCCTCTCCCCCCCCTCTCTCTCTCTCTCTCTCTCTCTCTCTCTCTCTCTCTCTCTCTCTCTCTCTCTATATATATATATATATATATATATATATATATATATATATATCTCGATCTCGATCAAATGTCACAGTCACCTGTTTGACACCTCATAGCCGATTATTAAACAAGGTACTGACATATCGTAAAACAAGGCTTACCTCATAGCCTAGAGAAATAGCCAGAGGCTTGGCAGCCCACACCTACTGTGGTGCGATATGATATGCTAATAAATGAAAACCACACATTTGACTGTCCAGTTTTCCGCCTATATGTGATATGTATCAATAAATAAAGTAATTTAACACTTGGCCTATAAACAGTGTCCATGCCTATGTTCACCTAGATATATATTATATCAACAACCCAAAACTACAAAAATCTATAACGCTGCCTAAGTCAAGTTTCTTAGCTCAGTCGGTTGAATGCTCGCTTGAGGTGCTTACGTCGCAGGATCGAACCGCCTCTGTGGATTCATTCAATTAATTTGGATTTTTCTCATTCCAACCAGTACACCATAACTGGACAAAGATCGTGGTATGTGCTACCTGTCTGTGGGATGGTGCATATAAAAGATCCCTCGCTACATTAGGAAAATTGTAACGGGTTTCCTCTGTTGACTACGAGTCAGAATGACCAAATGTTTGACATCCAATAGCCGATAATTAATTAATCAATGTGCTCCAGTGGTATCGTTAAACAAAACAATCTTTTAAAGTCAAGTTTCATTGTGTTAGTCTTAGAGGAAACCCGCTTCATCTTTTCATTAGCAGCAAGGGATTTTAATTTTATATGCATTTAGTCGAAATCATGGCAAATGTAATTTAAGTTTATTATTATTTTTTATTTTATTTTATTTTTTGTACCCATGTAACCAGGCGCGGATCAGGATTTTTTAATAGAGGGGGCCCAAAGCCCGTTGTTGTTTTTGAAAACAGAATTAAAAGGTTCTTAACAGGTGGACGGGATAAGTGTTTTGGTTTTTTTTTGGTATTCTGTAATATATATTGTTTGACCAAAAATAGTGGGACCCCGCCTGAATCCGCGCCTAAAATCGTTTTACAATATATATGTATATAAAGATTGTGTTTACAATTTGTTTTTAAAATTCTAGACCGTCGTGTTATTTTTTATTATTATTATTATTATTATTTATTTTATTATTTTTTTTTTTTTTTTTGGGGGGGGGGGAGGAGGGGGGTTGTGTGTTGTTGTTTTTTGCTGGCTTGCTTGTTTGTTTTATTGTTTTTGTTGTAGGGTATTGTTGTGGGGTTTTTTGTGTGCAGTAATCTATCTTGTTTTTGCCCTGTTAAAACATTCGCAGTTGCGTAATGATGGGTGGATGCGTGATACTGAGATACCAACCAAACTGAAGACCGATAATGTAACCACTATCGTCTGCAACAGAGACCACTTTTGTACTGATAAGGAAGGAAGGAAATGTTTTATTTAACGACGCACTCAACACATTTTTATTTACGGTTATATGGCGTCGGACATATGGTTAAGGACCACACAGATATTGAGGGAGGAAATCCGCTGTCGCCACTTCATGGGCTACTCTTTTTGATTAACAGCAAGGGATCTTTTATATGCACCATCCCACAGACAGGATAGCACATACCACTGCCTTTGATATACCAGTCGTGGTGCACTGGCTGAAATGAGAAATAGCCCAATGGGCCCACTGACGGGGTTCGATCCCAAACCGACTGCGCATCAAGCACGCTGTCCTGGGCACACACTTCAGCTATCTGGACTGTCTGTCCAGGGCCCCGTTCCACGAACGGATCTTAGCGCTAAGATCACCGTAAACGCATACGTTATCTATGCAGTTGTGGTGATCTTAGGGCTAAGATCGCTTCGTGGAACGGGGCCCAGGACAGTGGGTTAGTGCAGTGCGGTATACTTTAGCATGCTCATATACCACGACGTTTTCGAGCATGTCCGCCCCGGGTTTCGGTCTCTGGGAAGCCGACGTGGTTTCGTTGTTAGTCGTTAGCGAGAGAAAAAGAGGGTGTAGTGGTCTTACATCTACCGACTGAGTCGTTAAAACTCGCTCTGGGTGGGAGCCGGTACTGGGCTGCGAACCCAGTACCTACCAGCCCTATGCCCGAATTGCTTAACCACGAAGCCACCGAGGCCGGTCATCCCTACTACACACCGACTGTTATTTAGGCCCTGCCACATTGGAGACTCACTGTGCTACGGTAATAACGTTACAAGTAAACGTCAGATCAAAATCGTCGGTCAATGCAGAAGGCACTCGCACTTGGGATCTTAATCCCCTACACCCGACTGTAAAACATTTATCTGTCAGACTCCATCCAAACACTGGGCAAAACCCGCCGCAACCCGCCGCCATTGGCGCAACCATGTGAATGAATCGAATGTTCTGCAAGACCCGTTGTTTTGACTCGAGCATTGTTTTCTCTCACGGTTCACAAACATCTCGTGGAAAAGTCTAATTCGTTCTACTAGCACACTGCCCCGCTTAGTACGTGCCAAGCACAACAGACGCACGCGTGTACACAGTCCGGGACAACTTTTAGACGGGTTTCACTTGTGAAAACAGTTTCTTTTCGCATGCTATTGCCAGCAAAAGATCACCATTTTTCATTTGTCAATACTCCGCAAACAAACCCAGTGTGTGCCTTTTAAGCGACGTTATTGAGAAACCAAGCACACGTTGAAAAGAAGGCGTTTTAGCACAAAAAAACGAATCAGAATTCCAGATTTCTACCTCATTGTGCTTGACCATTAATAATTATAGATTAAGTGGATCTCATCGGATTTTGTGAAATACTAGTAAGACTTGATTCAGACGTTTTTCTTGACACGTCCTTAAATTAGATAATTCGTTCAGATAAACATGGATTGGGTCACCATTTGGCATCATCAGGGCCGTACCTTGTTGGAAGCAAAGTAGGTAGTTGTCCTCCCCATGAACAAATACTAAAAAAAAGTATCCTTTTTAATCATTCATTCATTTCAACTTGATTTTCGTGCTTATATCCATTTAAGGTTCAACCACGCTGCCCTGAGCACATATCTCATTTACCTGGGTTGTCTATTCGGGACAGTTTAAATAGTGGGAGCAGGGACCGGGATGAAAAACCCTCCCAGCCCTAAGTCCGATGCGAATTCTATTAACGTATCCATATCCACTAAAGCTTCAGACACGTCCATCATGGGAACGAGTTTTGGTTTGTGCCACATCTCCTATCCAGGACAAATGTTTCTTAATTTTTCTTCTTTACACTTATGTTAGTGCCTATATCCAATTACGGTTAAAGCACGCGGTCATGGGCACACACCTCAGCTATCTGGACTGTCTGTCCAGAACAGAGGATTAGTGGTTAGTGAGAGAGAAGTGAGTGTAGTGGTCTTACACCTACCTGCCCACGGAGTCGTTAAAACTCATACTGTGTGGGAGCCAGTACCGGGATGCGAACTCAGTACCTACCAGCCTTATACCCAATCTAATTAAAATTAGCTCCACTATTACATGTGGATCTAACACCAGCCAGTTGGAGCTCATGTCCACCAATCAAAACCTTACTTGCAGAATCCTGCCAGTGGTTTAAAAATAATTTGAAAACATTCCGAATTATCCTGAGGGTATACGACATGTTTCGTGTGAATTACGAATGCCTTAAAACATGTTTTATTTTATAAAATAAATAATTTGTAATGTAAAACTGAAGACTGATTTAGTTGGGGGGGTTTTATAAATAAATAAATAATTTTTAATGTAAAATTGCAGACTGATAACCCACCCCGTACGTATTGGTATCGTTCGCTGTACTGCGGCCACTAAAATAGACTCGCCCGATATTTTTTGAATTTGTATGCTCCCAAATAACGTTATAAAAGGCGAAGTGTGATTGGTCAATATTTAAATTATTATTTACAGACGAAATGTTACCTGGTCATTGGGGACTACGCAGTGTTGTTAGTTTTAAATCACTGGCAGGATTCTGCAAGTAAGGTTTTGATTGGTGGACATGAGCTCCAACTGGCTGGTGTTAGATCCACATGTAATAGTGGAGCTAATTTTAATTAGATTGCCTTATACCCTATGGCTTAACAACTACACCATAAAGGCCGACTTCTTAATTTAAAAGTGCCCTTTGTATCTATTACACTATTCTGCTGTGGCCTGGTTCGTTTTTCACTGCTCCCCCTTCTATCTAGTTATTTTAGGCCCTGTTAACGAAAAAAAAATCTTGACATCTTCTTGTATTTGATAATTTATGCTGATAAAACATGGACTGGGCTGGCTTCCGTAAACGTATATTTGAAAGCTTTCACTTTCCTTCACGATTAAAGAGTTCCACGTCCAACAGACGTCGGGTAGCGCCACAATTACTGTTCGAACAAAACAGAATAATCCGTAAACACAGTATCATATCTGGCATCAAGCTTATTACATTTTAGAGTCTAGACTTAGACTTACTTAAATCCTAAGCTGTAATTGCAGGCGTGATTAGAAAATGCTCGAAAAGAACAAAAACCACAGTGCAGTAAAAAAAAAAAAAAAAAAAAAAAACCCACAAAAAAGCCCCCCCAGCATGTTTGTTTTTCTGGCAACAATCTCATTGACCACTTTTCTATGGTTTGTATATGTCCTAGGTTAAAGCTTTTCAAGTACAATTATACTCCATTCTGATACACTTCAGACGTCTGCGATATTGCCCATAAAGATTAGTCACAAAGCTGTGAGGTAACTGCACCCACAAGCCTCACATGCCCATAAATTGTGATTTAGTGGCTCTAAGTGTTATGGTAAAACGGCGTGTGTACCTAAAGGGAGTGGGGGTGGGTGGGGGGGGGGGGGGGGGGGGTGTTTCTAGCCTAAAGCAACTAGGGTTCGAGGTTGGCAGTTTAAAAAATATCAAGACACATTAATATAGGGTCTTCTCCTACTAAAAAAAAGAAGCACTTTGTAACTTTAAAAAGGACCAAAACTTCGTATTGTTTTTTGGGGGTGGTAGGGTTGTTGCCAGTATGGCCCTGTCCATATGTTCACAAACAGAACTTTGCGAGTGACGACAGCTAATGTTTGTGAAGTGTGTGGCAGATTCATCATTTAGTGACCTTAATGGCTCTTTTAGGACATTAAACACGTGATATAAATGAAATCTCTAAAAAAAAAAAAAAAAACTCATTTTAAAATCGGCCCTTGATGTCACAACGGATAAGTCATCAGATGTAAAGCTAACAGGCGCTTTATCCGTATTCCACTACCAGTGTCAACATATCATCATTTTACATTCAGTTAGGAGGTGGAAAGTTAAAGTTTGTTTAACGACACCACTAGAGCACATTGATTTATTAACCATCGATGGTTGGATGTCAAACATTTGGTAATTCTGAAATATAATCTGCAGTGGAAACCCGCTACACTTGTTCGCAAGGAATTTTTCATATGCATTTTTCCACAGACAGGACAGCATATGTACCACAGCCCTTGATATACCAGTCGTGGGGTATTGGTTAGGACGGGAAAAAACCCAGTCAGAAGATTAGTCTACCGAGAGGGTTCGATCCTATATGATCAAATCCTAGGCTTCATACCGAATTCTCTTTCAATATATAACTAATTTTGTATTAGTATCTATGTTCAGGAGCTCATATAGCTATACAGTGTGTGTGTGTGTGTCCAGGACAGCGTGCTTAAGTTTAATTCCAGATAACAGGGCTTCTAGAATTTTGTTTTAATTCACTAGCCATGGGATCAGTGAATTTTTTTTAATTTACTAGCCACAATTAAAAATTCACTAGCCCTACTTTACTTTAAGTTAATAAAATTTTACTAAATAATAGTAATAATCAGATGTCACCTAAAGAGGGAGATAGAGCTTAAAAACACTAACATTGGGGGTTTGGGGTGGGGTCAGGATATTCATATTTACCAAATAGACTTAGCTGCAACATTTGACAAAAACATTTTGTTTTCACTCGGGCATGGCAATACTAGTTATTTACTAGCCCAACATTAAATATCACTAGCCATGGGAGTGGGGCTACCATAATCTAGAAGCCCTGCATATAAACACATAACTGAATTTGTTATAAATTCGCTTCGCCACACGAGAATGGGATTAAAGGTAAGCGGGTGCACCATCTAGATACGGGACACGATTAGTTGTTAACACTTATTTGGCCTACATTCTACCATGTTTGTTTTTTTGTCCTATTTTTTTTTTTTTTTTTTTGTTAAATTGTTGGGGGGTTTTCGGGGGGTCGTTTTGTTTTACTTCTTCTCTCTCCCCTCCCCCATACTTTCATTTCTTCATATCACCTTTGGGTTGTCACTGCACCTAAATAAATACATATATAATATTATCTTGCATCTTTTAGATAAGGTTCACTACGATTCAGGGTGTTAAAAATATGTTTTAACAACCTGTAATCATTTAAAATAAGTTTTCCCTATGATGCAAGCATACGGCTGCGTTCAGTATTCAGCTTTTGTCGCGAGAATTTTCTAATGATTTGACTGGTTCCCGCTTTTATCACATTTACTCAGCATCAAGCGTCAAAACCAATCTAGCTAGAGTTGTAATGCGTTACGGAACACTACATCAGGGTTACGTTCAGAAAACAGGTTTTAACGGTTTGTCTATGCTTTAGTTCAGCCAGCGAACGTTTTGCTAATGTTCACGAACTATTTGATTGGTTCCCGACGTAACCATTTGGTTTAACGTGAAGCGCATAAACCAGTCTGGCGGACGTCTTTTTCTGCTCGGTCTGGCTGAGCGCAGCCCCAGTTCCAGCCTTAAATTATCACATTCATTCAACATTAAACGACCCCCCCCCCCCCCCCCCCCACCCCACTCCACTCCACCTCACCCCACCCCTAGTTTACGATGTAGTGAATCTTTTTGTAACGCAGCGTCATTCGAACATCGGAGAGTTCCGTCATCCACTTTTACGTTTGTTCTGTTCCATCACGTCTGTCAAACACATCTGAAAAGTGTCACGCACGTGTGAATCACGAGTTACTCTCTCGCATGCAGACGGCAACAGTACGATTACATGTCTTCTTGCCGAACACGTTGTCAAATAAACAAAACCCCGCGCGGGATCATTATTGTATAGTTGTACGGTCGAACCGATTTGTTGTTGCGCGATTTGTATCATGGGCGGTGTTTGATGCCCATGATAATGTTGAATTTTGCAGACCTTTCTGCACGTGCATCCCTGACCCCTGACCCGCGACTGCGATGTTTTGTGGTGTTTGTTGGTGGGAGGTCCTTTTTAATGTTGCAGAATTCGTCCTGGAACGCTTTGAAGCCGCTTACGTCTTTAATAAAGCGAATGAGACACAGTTATAAAGAAGACCAACTAGAGAAGCAGTATATAGGTCATCTTCAAAAGAAAGGAAACGAATGTTAGTTTAAGACACCTTTGCGCATGGTAAGCTAAGACTCTAAAAGGCAACACATCACCGCATAAGCGTACGAGACAGGGGGCAGAGAGCAAAACCTCAAATTCGGACACAAATGATACAGGTATTCGGGCAAAATGTGCTAACCTGAGACCTTTTAACCATGTATTTCCATCATTCTACCCTCACAATTAGTTGTAATCCATGTAAAAATGCGTTGTGATTAGTTTGCAAGCTGTTTGGTAGACATACTAATATGAATACATGTTGTTATCCAGATTCGGGCATTTTCGTTTAATTTGGCCAAAAGCCAGCCTGCCCCCTTACAAAACTGAAGGCCGTACGCCTATGCATCACCATTCTTCATGTCGGTACTTTGTGTAGCAGCTTAATATAGTCCGGTTTAGAAAATAGGTCTTCATTAAAAAATAAATAATAATAATAATAATATAAACATTGATATGCCTTTTCAAATCTTTCCTTGATGACCACAAGTACGCTGACCACTGTAGTATTGAAATAACCAACTGATTTGAAGCTACTGGTTATTTTTTATTACTAAACGATAACAACTGTGTATGCCACTTTTGTAACAACAAAGGGAGAAGGTGTTCTGGCTTAAAGATGGATAACTCAAAACATTTGTTTCAACCTATATTGATCTTTTGTATGGTAGTTACCAAGCGACTGTTCTTGCTAAAAATGGCAGTCACTTAGACCCACGATGTTGTTCTATTTTTCGCAGAATATATTCTGACCTAGACATTTTACTGAAATACACGCACAACAGGTACACAACCTTTAGGGCCCATTTTACGGAGCCTGCTTTTCTTAAAGGCATACTGTCACGGGTTTAAGGACTTTATTTCTCTAAAAATGGATAATAACTAATTAATTAATTACATTAGATATTTAAAGGCGCAGATCCTAATTCCAACTCGTAAAAACGGACACTAAGTTTAGTTAATCTACAAACCTGTAACACACTTGGATAAAGTTACAACAGAAAGAAATGTTTTATTTAACGACGCACTCAACACATTTTATTTACGGTTATATGGCGTCAGACTTATGGTTGAGGACCACACAGATTTTGAGAGGAAACCCGCTGTCGCGACTACATGGGCTACTCTTTCCGATTAGCAGCAAGGGATCTTTTATTTGCACTTCCCACAGGCAGGATAGCACAAACCATCGCCTTTGTTGAACCAGTTATGGATCACTGGTCGGTGCAAGTGGTTTACACCTACCCATTGAGCCTTGCGGAGCACTCACTCAGGGTTTGGAGTCGGTATCTGGATTACAAATCCCATGCCTCGATTAGGATCCGAACCCAGTACCTACCAGCCTGTAGACCGATGGCCTAACCACGACGCCACCGAGGCCGGTATAACTACATACATTTCCAATGCTTAAAGGGACAGACCCTAGGTTTTAAACACTATAGCATATTTTTTCACTGAAATAAAACATTACTTATATTTTATTGTTTAGATTATCCATTTCCGTAGAACTGATTCTGATGTTGCCACATAGGCCAAACCTATCAAATGGCATCAGATCGCTTTTTATATGAACTTTCTATAGACTACTGAAATCATAGTCTTTGGTATACCAGTCGTGGGACACTAGTTGGGACTGCGGGAAAAACAACGAGTGCACTTAGAAGAATCACCATATGACTCAAAGCAGCGGGACATAACCCAGTGGTAAAGCGCTCGCCTGATGCGCAGTTGGTCTAGGATCGATCCCCGTCGGTGGGCCCATTGGACTATTTCTCGTTCCAGCCAGTGAACCACAACTGGTATGTCAAAGGCCGTGGTATGTGTTATCCTGTCTGTTGGATGGTGCATATAAAAGATCCCTTTCTAGTAATGGGGAAATTGTAGCGGGTTTCCTATCTAAGACTATATGTCAAAATTACCAATGTTTTTGGCTTCCAATAGCCAATGATTAATAAATCAATGTGCTCTAGTGGTGTCGTTAAACAAAGCAAGCTTTAAACTTTTATTGCACCTCCGGCTAGTTTTCTACCACTGAACTACATCCCACTGTGAAAGAAGAAACATCCTTCCAAATAGAAGGAAAGAAAGAAAATGTTTTATTTAACGACGCACTCAACACATTTCATTTACGGTGATATGGCGCCGGACATATGGTTAAGGACCATACAGATATTGAGGGAGAAAACCCCCTGTCGCCACTTCATGGGCTACATTTTTCGATTGGCAGCAAGGGATCTTTTATACGCAACATCCCATAGACAGGATAGCACATACCACGGCCTTTGATGTACCGGTTGTGGTGCATTGGCTGGAGCGAGAAGTAGCCCAATGGGTCCATTGACGGGGATCGATCCCAAACAGACTGCGCATCAAGCAAGCGCTTTACCACTGGGCTACGTCTCGCCCCCTTCTAAACAGCTACTCTGTTACATTAGCAAGTGATATTCAATACGACCACCTTCGACATACGACCCGTGGAGCAGTTGAACAATACGGCTGGAGTCAAATTCACTAAACTCTTGCAATTTTACGCATCATAGCAAAAACTGTGATATTCGGTGGAAACAAAAAGGACTATAGAAGTAAATGGTTTATAGACGCCGTCCAGCTTGAAAATGTTGACGAATATAAATATCTTGGCATTTGGCTTCATAAAACAAATAAATTTAACTTATGTCAGAAAACCTTATTTGAACAGGCTCATAAAACTATGTTTTATATATTAAGAAAATGTAATGAATTTTGTTGTCTATAGAATACCGAATCCAATTGTTTGACTCCGTTGTTGTACCTATTTTGTTGCATGTATGGGTGCGAGATATGGGATTTTGCCAATCTCGATAATATAGGAAATCTTCATATTCAATTTTTAAAATATCTAGCTCCAGTTGGAAAGAATATTCCTATAAATATGTTATATGGTGAATTTGAAAGAAAACCCCTTTACCTGATTGTATTTTGCAGAATGGTTTGTTTTTGGGCTAGACGTTTAACAGGTAGAAGTACAAAATTATCCTTGTGTGTTTACAAACTAATGTTTTCTGACTTTATTCAATATGGCACAGAATATAAATGGATTGTACATATGCAAGATATATTTTACAGACTCGTTTATAATAATGTATGGGACGCACAGCATTGTATATCTGTTCCATGTCTAAAACGAACCATAAAGCTACAACTAGAAGACCAATATACTCAGAACTGGCACAACAGTATTACTGAATCAGGGAAATGTTCTACATACCTGCATTTTAAAGAGAAAATAGAATTTGAAAGTTACTTTAATATACTTAACAGGAAAAATTATACTACTTTTCTCCGATTTCGTATATCTAATCATGTCCTACCAACTGAAAAGGGCAGGTGGTCCAATGTTCCAAAAGAAGATAGAACATGTACATTATGTAATATAGGTAATATCGGAGATGTGTTTCATCATATTTTTTATTTGTGATAAATTCAAATTAAAAAAGGAATGAAAAAGATTACTAAAGCCATACTATGTTATTAGACCAAATGTAATTAAATTCAGAGAACTGTTCAACTGTAAAGGTGTCAGCATTCTTAAAAATGTTCGTGAACTTAATATTATAAATAACCACTTTACCTCCTGAAATCCCATTTTATATAGCTTAATCTTAGGATATGTTTGTAAACAAACAAACATCGTTAATTTAATTCATAAAACAACTGTTAAAACAACACATCTTGATTGATAATATATGTGTATCAAAGACCGTGGTGCGTGCTGTACTGTCCGTGGGATGGTGCATATTAAAGAACCCCTTCTACTAATGGAAAAATGCAGCGGGTTTCTTCTCTGAGACTATATGTCTAAATTACCAAATGTTTGGCATCGAATAGCCGATGATTAATAAATCAGTGTGCTCTAGTGTTGAAAACTTAACTTTGTACGGACTGCGATAGATGATGCCAATGGTGAAGCTGTTTCTGGAACGGAGAAAATCATATGGGTCTGTACAAAGAGGGATCGCTTATCGTACCGAACGAGCGCTCTACAAACCTCTCACATGTGTAGGATAAAACCCAAGATGTTCTGTCTAGGGTTAGGGGGTCGATCTCACAACCTCTCGTCCTTCAAGCGGAAGCTCCCCCACCGAGGTACATCCCATCCTGAAAGTGCTTGTTGGGGACACCGTGTGCTAAGAAATACCAACCACGTGTAACTTATTTTCTACTAGTAAGATCACCCGTGCATTATTATTTTAATGCACCAAAAAATCGCAAACATTAACGCAGACATTTGCTAAAACATTTGTGAAAATATGACTTCCAGCCACGCCGCTAAACGCTTTAGCGTGTGTAAAAGGTCTATGCATTACACCAGCAAAACATATCCGAAAACACTAATAAGAGAAGAATTTGAGAAAAAGATCAAGTCTCAAATTCTTGACATTTCTCTAGCGACAATAATACACGACCGGAAGTGTTTTGACAACCAATCCAACATCCAGCGCCGTCTGTGGGCTACATGGCATTGTTACCAGACAGAATATTTTTCTGTCTCAGTAAATAGAGAGTTCATATTTTACCGAGACGTAACTCTGTAGGTATGAATTATTTAAAACACGTAAGGAGAACATTAAATCAAAGTTGAGTGAGGTCTCAAAGTGCAAATTCTTGAAAGGGGGATCCTAATTATGTTTCTTTGTGATGTCGGATTTTTTATTTTTGTTTGTTTTTTGTTTTTGTTTTGTTTTGTTTTGTTTTGTTGTTTTGGGTTTTTTTTTGTGGGTTTCGTTTTCTTTTCTTTTTTGTTTTCTTTTGTTTTTTATTTATCTTTGCTTTGTTCACAACTGCAGCAAATGCGCCATATGTTGTTCCTTTTGAGAGCAAATTAAATGTATTTAGGGAATTAAAGGGACTCTCCCAAGTTTGTTACATTTGTTAAGGTGTTGTCGACTAACAGAGACCGTTTAACGACTGTAGTTACATATTAAACATATTTTTCTGCATATAATATCAGTGGTTGTATATTAAATATCTTTCTGATCGTCCTAGTGTTTGTACTACATAGGTCAAACTTCATTTTATTTCCAAATACACGTATTTTGTTTTTCTTATGTACGAAATTATTGGGAGATCAAATCCAGTTTGGGCTGCTTACAAACATTAGGACGACCAGAAACACAATGAATATACAGACACTGATATTTTAAACATAAAAGTTCCCTTGCTACTAATGGCAAAAATGTAGCAGGTTTCGTCTGTAAGACTATATGTCAAAATTACCAAATGTTTGACATCCAGTAGCTGATGATTACTAAATCAATGTGCTCTAGTAGTGTCGTTAAACTGTTTGTTTACGGATTATAAACTAGAGTGTATGTAGTTCTAGCTCATCTATACGGCCTTCTTTCCCTTCGATTTTTTTTATTTTATAAAGGCGTACGAATTTAATACATAAAACCCCTTTTTTTTACTTCAACACTTTTCATGTCTGGTTAAGGTTGGGACGGTATACATTTATTTGCAATCTGTTTTGGATATCCATGGCACCAAGACGTAAAATGATCATTCTGGACTGTGGCTAAGCCCTGGCACCGGCCTCGGTGGTGTCGTGGTTAAGCCATCGGACATAAGGCTGGTTGGTACATGGTTCGCAGCCCGGTACCGGCTCCCACAGTGGATAGGTGTAAGGCCATCACACCCTCTTCACTCTCACTAACCACTAACAATTAACAACTAATCCACTGTCCAGGACACAGAGCCCAGATAGCTGAAGTGTGTGCACAGGACAGCGTGCTTGAACCATAATTGGATATAAGCACGAAAATAAGTTGAAATAAATAAGCCCTGGCATGGCTGAATGATGGCGTATCCACGAGACGTCAGACGTCTGCAAATGAGTCATCCCTTCATCCAACGGCTGCAAGATCGTTTCCGTACCACTGGCAGAGCGAATGAACTATTCTGCTCGATGCAATGTTCATGTAGCCCTTAACTTATAGTGACTAATATACCTTCAAACATTTCCAACATAACTAGTATGTAAAAACATTTTCAGTGCTTCCGATCACCTTTCCCAAATGCGTTCATTTCTAGAAAGATTCTTGGTTTAAAATTACTAATTTGAGGAATTTCCAATACGCCCCAAGCTTGTTTATATGAAAAAGTGTCCAAGTTATTTCATTTTATGAGTTAGAAAAGAATTTCCAAACACCCTTTTTTGGAATAGGTCTCGGCTCTAAGTTCCGAGACTGGTACAACTTATTTATAGCTTTGATTGCAGCCACGAGCTTTCATTTATACTTAGATAGATGCGTTATTTAACAGACGTCTGTACATTTTCCGTTCTGGCGCAACAGGCACATTTATATGACCAAAATTAAACTACATGACTAATAGACTAAACAGACAAACCAAAAGTGATTGGACTCCCGAGTAATGGAAACAACCGACCACGAAATATGGTAGAAGACTACAGCAGTTTTGTTTAAAGGTTTTGTTTGGGGTTTTTGTTTGTTTCACTCGAGCTCACTGAATAAGTAATCATCGGCTTTTGCATGTGAAACATTTGATAATTCTAACTCGTATTTTCGTGGCATGTCAGTTAACATTGTTGAAACCCGGCAACGGAATATCATAAATCGCAATTATTATATTAAATTTAAAGCCGCGATCTTGAACATATTTTTGAATATTTAAAGAGACATTCCTGAGTTTGCTGCATTGTAAGATGTTTCCGACCAATAAAATATTTCTACGATTAAACTTGCATGATAAATATATTTTCTTGTTTAGAATATCAGTGTCTGTATATTCAATGTGTTTCTGGTCGTCTTAATATTTGTAAGAAGCCCAAACTGGATTTTGTCTTCAAATAATTTCGTACGTACGAAAAAAACTATTTTAGGAAATAAAATGAAATTTAACCTAGTACAAATATTAGAACGATCAGAAACACGTTTAATATACTGCCACTAATATTTTATGCAGAAAAATATATTTGATATGTAATTACAATCGTTAAAAACTCTCTGTTAGTTAATATCATCTTAAAAATTGCAGCAAACTCAGGAATGGCCCTTTAATCTCTGAAAACCCCCCAAGATAATCCACATTTATTTTGTTACAATCGCACGCAAAATCCTTTGGCCATAGTCTCAAATGTACGTCATATAGGTTTGATGCGTAAGATAATTTTGGAAATAAAGATTCTCAGACCTTACAGAAATATCTGGACAATGCATTCCGACTATCGCTACTTGCGACAGCTTTTGACCTCTTAACAACAAAGCCGTTATCCGTGATCAAGACCGTATCTCGGTACAATGCAGAGGCGAATGGGTATTTGGCAAAATAGAGGTTGGATCCACGAATCTCTGTCTAGTGCTTCGTCTATAGAAGGACAGACACTCCAGAGGAGATCTTTTACTGGACAATATATCCTTCTTACACTGCCACAAAGAGGACCGCCACTCCCAGAATAGTTTACTAAATCTCTATCTAGTGCCTTGTCTATAGGACACACCCCAGACGATATCTTTTACTGGACAGTAGATCTTTCTTACACTGCCACAAAGAGGACCGCCACTCCCAGAATAGTTTACTAAATCTCTATCTAGTGCCTTGTCTATAGGACACACCCCAGACGATATCTTTTACTGGACAATAGATCCTTCTTACACTGCCACAAAGAGGACTGCCACTCCCAGACTAGCTTACTAAATCTCTGCCTAGTGCCTCGTCTATAGGACAGACACTCCAGAGGAGATCTTTTACTGGACAATAGATCCTTCTTACACCGCAACAAAGAGGACTGCCACTCCCAGACTAGCTTACTAAATCTCTATCTAGTGCCTTGTCTATAGGACACACCCCAGACGATATCTTTTACTGGACAGTAGATCTTTCTTACACTGCCATAAAGATGACTGCCACTCCCAGACTAGTTTACTAAATCTCTATCTAGTGCCTTGTCTATAGGACACACCCCAGACGATATCTTTTACTGGACAATAGATCCTTCTTACACTGCCACAAAGAGGACTGCCACTCCCAGACTAGCTTACTAAATCTCTGTCTAGTGCCTTGTCTATAGGACACACCCCAGACGATATCTTTTACTGGACAATAGATCCTTCTTACACTGCCACAAAGAGGACTGCCACTCCCAGACTAGCTTACTAAATCTCTGTCTAGTGCCTTGTCTATAGGACACACCCCAGACGATATCTTTTACTGGACAATAGATCCTTCTTACACTGCCACAAAGAGGACTGCCACTCCCAGACTAGCTTACTAAATCTCTGTCTAGTGCCTTGTCTATAGGACACACCCCAGACGATATCTTTTACTGGACAATAGATCCTTCTTACACTGCCACAAAGAGGACTGCCACTCCCAGACTAGCTTACTAAATCTCTGCCTAGTGCCTCGTCTATAGGACAGACACTGCAGAGGAGATCTTTTACTGGACAATAGATCGTTCTTACACTGCAACAAAGAGGACTGCCACTCATAGACTAGCTTACTAAATCTCTGTCTAGTGCCTTGTCTATAGGACACATCCCAGACGATATCTTTTACTGGACAATAGATCGTTCTTACACCGCAACAAAGAGGACTGCCACTCCCAGACTAGCTTACTAAATCTCTGTCTAGTGCCTTGTCTATAGGACACACCCCAGACGATATCTTTTACTGGACAATAGATCCTTCTTACACTGCCACAAAGAGGACTGCCACTCCCAGACTAGCTTACTAAATCTCTGCCTAGTGCCTCGTCTATAGGACAGACACTGCAGAGGAGATCTTTTACTGGACAATAGATCCTTCTTACACCGCAACAAAGAGGACTGCCACTCCCAGACTAGCTTACTAAATCTCTGTCTAGTGCCTTGTTTATAGGACAGACACTCCAGAGGAGATCTTTTACTGGACAATATATCCTTCTTACACCGCAACAAAGAGGACTGCCACTCATAGACTAGGTTTACTAAATCAAAACTAGCATAGGACAGAGCTCATTGGAATACATATAGTTTGGATGACATGTTTGACGTGCTAAAGAACTGAGAACTACTAATTCTAACTTGGATACCTATTGACCTCACATGACCTTAATGCCGAATGTTCGGAATTAAAACTACCTTCAGTATCCGATGACCTCACTCCACATTACCGATTACTCGTACAATTGTGCAGACGTGTTCCGTCTAATGCTACGTTGGTAACCGGGTCACGTCACCTTACTTTACTGTTAATATGGAAAGGTATTTAGGTCCGATATTATAATTATTATCCTCAAACGTTCACCTACGACCTCAGATAATTTCACATCTTAAGGCACTGGCCGTTTGCCTTCCTTTCTTTGAACGTTCATGTATGCATCTACCTTAGTTCGACACCCAATAGCCGATGTATTTTTTATGCTATGATGTCGTTGAACTCTCATTCATTCATTCATTCATTCATTCATTCATTCCTTTCTTTGGTAACCCGGTGACGCTACCTCTCTTATACACCATTGGTATAACGACGACCTCAAGTACATGTATTATAATTATTATCCCTAATGGTTCATCTACGATATCGCATCTTAATGTACTTGACGCTTTCCTTCCTTTCTTTGGTGGCGAGGTCACGCTACCGCTCTTATACACCATTGGTATAACGACGAACTCAAATATTATAATTATTATCCTCAATGGTTCACCTATGACCTCAAATAATCTCACATTTGAATGCACTGGCCGTTTGCCTTCCTTTCTTTGGTAACGCGGTGACGCTATCGTTCTTATGTATCAATGATATAACGATGACCTCAAATAACCTTACACCTAAATGCACAGACAGCGTTTGACCTCAGTTGACCGTAATTCTTGCTGCTCAGACCGTGTTAAAAAAAACCCCACCCTCTACCTAGGTCATCAACCGGCACAAGGTACACATCTCATGTCCTCTGTCAAACCTAATGACCTCACACGACCTTACTGCTGAATATTCAGAATGAACATTACCTTCAATACCTGATGACATCGCTTCATTTGACTGATTATTAGCACTAGTTTGTTGAAGTGTTCAGACTTAACACTGCCCGGAACACCTTATGACCTCGTGCTGTCCGAGTAACCTGCTCACGTCATCTAAACTTACGGGTAATGTGTAAAGGTGTTCGTGTCTGATGTTATATAGGTTCACCGACAACCTGAAATTACCTTAATGCACTAACATTGTTGAAGAACACCATTTACCTACGGTACAAGGTACACCTTTAATGTCTTCTGTGAAACGGAGTGTCATTTTTAGCATACAAGATCAACAGTGACCGCTCTTAAGTGGTTTTTTTCTTGACATTGACCATCACACCTGTATGAACACCAACTGTGTTTAAAGAACACCAATCTACCTACAGCCATCAACCGATACAAGATACACCTCTGATGTTCTCTGTGATACTGGGTATTATTTTTGATATACAAGATCAAAAGTGACAGTTCTGAAGTGTTTAGTTCTTGTCAGCCACTAACCATCGCACACCTTTATGAACACCAACTGTGTTTAAGGAACACCATCTGCCTACGGTCATCAACTGATACACGGTACACCTCTGATGTTTTCTGTGATACTGAGTATTAATTTTGATATTCAAGATCAAACGTGACAGCTCTGAAATGTTTCATTCTCGTCAGACACTAATTATCACACACCTTTATGAACACCAACAGTGTTTAAGGAACACCATCTACCTACGGTCATCAACCGATACACGGTACACCTCTGATGTTTTCTGTGATACTGAGTATTAATTTTGATATTCAAGATCAAACGTGACAGCTCTGAAATGTTTCATTCTCGTCAGACACTAATTATCACACACCTTTATGAACACCAACAGTGTTTAAGGAACACCATCTACCTACGGTCATCAACCGATACACGGTACACCTCTTATGTTTTCTGTGATACTGAGTATTAATTTTGATATTCAAGATCAAACGTGACAGCTCTGAAATGTTTCATTCTCGTCAGACACTAATTATCACACACCTTTATGAACACCAACAGTGTTTAAGGAACACCATCTACCTACGGTCATCAACCGATACACGGTACACCTCTGATGTTCTCTATTAAACAGACTATCATTCTTGACACACAAGATCAAAAGTGACCGCTTTGAAAGTGTTTCGTCCTTGTCAAACACTGACCATCACACCTTTCTGAAGGCGACCGTTCAAAAAAGACCAATCACGACCTCGGCTATAACTGTCACTTGCTTGACAATCCGACCCGTGTCATCAGGGTAACCGGCCACAATAGATGTTTAAACGAGTCCACAGCGAGACACAAAGCCGTGCAAACACCGACCAATTGACTGTAATTTGTACGCTCTTGTCCAGCGAGGAAGACAAACAAGACGTTTTGTATTAGATCACCGAGGGACCTGCGTCTGGCGGTGGAGAGTATAAGTCCTTGTTTAGTAGCGGTACACATTCGCGTCTGGGTGATAAATAAGTCAAGAAATTGATCGCTGTTTGCAGTTCAGACCGCGAAGACGTGTGAAGTCCATGAAATCATATAACGAGGAATGCGACCTTAATTCACCTGGGCTTAATTTCAAGTGGTGTACTTCGGGTGCGATTTGGGGTTAAAGGCATACTGTCACGGATTTAAGGGCCTTATTTCTCTAAAAATTGATAATAAATAAAGATTACATTAATTGTTGGAAACCAAATCTAGCTATCGC
Organism: Gigantopelta aegis; assembly: GCF_016097555.1. NCBI lineage: Eukaryota > Metazoa > Mollusca > Gastropoda > Neomphalida > Peltospiridae > Gigantopelta > Gigantopelta aegis. Next base: position 17,734,389 of record NC_054700.1, on the reverse strand, counting down.
ATCACCTTAACTGAACCATGATGGAGTGAAGTCCATGTCAACCCTCTTGGCAATTTTAGTTTTTGAATTATGGACCATTGCCATAATTCAATTATTTTTACAAAATCTCATTAATAAATGGAGTATGGTGGTTATGAAGATGGTTGAATAAAGTACATTTAGGGACAAATCAAATTATTTTTGTTGAGGTAATACTTTGTTAGACCATTAAATAGGTCAGTGGTCTGTGACAATACTATCTCGTCTAGCTGATTTAGGAAGTATGGTCATGAAGTTCATATAGTTGGCTTTTTGTTGTTCTTCTTTTATTTGCCTTTCTCTCCTTTTCTTACCTTGATTCTCTTCAATTCTCCTCTCACATTTGGTTTCCTTTCTCTCCCTCCCCTCTCTCCCCCTCGTCCTCTTCTGTCTCTGTTACATGTGAGGGGCGGGACGTAACCCAGTGGTAAAGAGCTCGCTTGATGCGCGGTCGGTCTAGGATCGAATCCCGTCGGTGGGCCCATTGGGTTATTTCTCGTTCCAACCAGTGCACCGCAACCGGTATATCAAAGGCCGTGGTATGTGCTATCCTGTCTGTGGGCTGGTGCATATAAAAGATCCCTTGCTGCTAATCGAAAAGAATAGTCCATGAAGTGGCGACAGCGGGTTTCCTCTCTCAATATCTGTATAGTCCTCAACCATATGTCCGACGCAATATAACCGTAAATAAAATGTGTTGAGTGCGTCGTTAAATAAAACATTTCCTTCCTTCCTTCCTGTTTCATGTGTCTGTCTGTTAATCTCTTTCTTTCTATTGCATCTTCCTCTTCTCTCCCCCTCTCCCTCTCTGTCTCAGCTGTGTCTGTTTGTCTTTAACTTTCTTCCTCCCATCTCTCCTCCTCCTCTCTCCCTCTTCTGTCTCTGTTTCGTCTGTCTTTTTCTTTCTTTCTTCCCCCTCCCCTACCTTTATCGAAACCTGACGTCTGAGGTCAATGTATAATATATAAAATGTATAATATATATTTTATAAGAGTAAGCAGAACATCAAATGCGTTTTAATTAAAGTCCGGATGACCCGACAAATCCTCTTAGGCACGCCTCTAAATCACATGAAATGTAAAGGTCATGGTATGCAGTGAACGCAAGCAAATTGTCGTATAACTACAATTTTTTTTTAATTGTTTTCATAATTATTTTAGCAAGATAAGTACCAAAGTACCGTACTAAAAACACGGAAAACAAGCCCCATACCCTGAACATGAAATCGTCCTATGTGTATCAGTGGACGTATCGAATTACAATCAATGGCGGATGGACGTGAACGTAACGGTCAGAAGTGACTCTAAAACGCCATATAACGTGACCCTTGGCGGAATGAGTTCATGGTATAATATCCTTGACCCACTTCTTGGCATACCCGGGCCCGTTCAGGTTTCTTGGCTAATTATCATCACATTGTCTGTGGGCACTTCTATCAAACATGTTGCTGAGTGAAAACTGCAGTTTGGTTGACTCTGCGAGATAAATATTATGGTTTAGTGATAGCTTGATTTTCATTGCGGAAAGTTAATCTTAATTTTGAATTTCTTTGTATTAACCAATGAAAGGAAATGACAATTTTAACGACACCATCAGGGTTTTATTTACGTATTAGTAGATATTATTATATATGGTAATTGTGATACTTTGTCTGTTTTGGAGAGAGAGAGAGAGAGAGAGAGAGAGAGAGAGAGAGAGAGAGAGAGAGAGACAGAGAGAGACAGAGACAGAGACAGAGAGACAGAAATACTGAAAGAGATAACAGAGACACAGTGACATACAGAGACAAACACACACAAACACACACACACACATACACACACACACAACACACACACACACACAGAAAGAGAGAGAGAGAGAGAGAGAGAGAGAGAGGGGAGGGGGAGATATACAGACAGAGATAGAGGCAGAGAGACACAGAGACAGAGACAGAAATACAGAAAGAGATAACAGAGACACGGTGAGATACAGAGACAAACACACAAACACACACACACACACACACACACACACAGAGAGAGAGAGAGAGAGAGAGAGAGAGAGAGAGAGAGAGAGAGAGAGAGAGAGACAGAGAGACAGAGAGGAGGGAGGGAGGGGAGGGTGGGAGGGAGGGAGGGAGAGAGAGAGAGAAAGAGGGCGATGAGTAGGGCGAATAATATTGTTAGAGAGAGAACCAGACAGACGGACAGAGAAACAGACAGACAGACAGAAAAAGAGGGAGGGGACCATTCACCATCTTTCAAAGAACAACAAGTATATTCTATATATATATATATATATATATATATATATATATATATATATATATATATATATATATATATATATATATATATATATACATACTAATCATGGAGAATTGGCTGGAATGGGAACACGCAATGTGACCGCTGAGGGGAAAACCATTGAACAATACGGAATAAACGTTAGCGATATCCTTCTAAAAAATTCCAGTAGGCTATTCAAGCATGGACAACAAGACCTCCGCTAAGAGGTTTTCTTTATTTCATATCCTCCATAACAATGGCAGAAACCCAACGTCGATCAAGAGGTGCATGGCATGTTTACAATGTAAGGTATGCTGCGGAAGTATCTTTCATAATGCCAGACGGTGGGCGTGGTCAGTTGAGTGATTCTAAGCCCAGATTAGCCCAGTGAAATAAATTATACACCTGTTGTAAAAGCGCGAGTTAAAAATACCAATAACTGTTTAAGTCTTTTCACTGACGGTATACAGTTAAACCCGATGAAGCGGCCACCCCAAGTAAACGGTCACTTTTCTAAAAAAAACAAAAAACCCATACAAATAGTAATCCAAATAGTTGTTAGTAGTACATGTATTACAATATTTATGGTATTATATCCACCTTACCATTATCAAATTAACCTGTACCCAGTTGTGTTATCTTAATTTTTTCCTATTACATGTAGTTTTTTTGTGGTTTTTTTGCAAAAATACACAATGAACTTTAGATTTGATTATGTATGATGCCTTTTTCTGTTCTAAATCAACTTCCAGCATTATGTTTTCAATTATTATTTGTATTGATTCAATCCTTGGATTTGAAAATCTCTGTTAAAGGGACATTCCTGAGTTTCTTGCACTGTAAGATGTTTTCCGACTAATAAAATATTTTTACGATAAAACTTACATATTAAATATAGTTTCTTGCTTAGAATATCAGTGTCTGTCTATTCATTGTGTTTCTGGTCGTCTTAATATTTGCAAGAAGCCCAAACTGGATTTTGTCTTTAAATAATTTCGTACGTACGAAAAACAAATATTTTAGGAAATAAAATGGAATTTAATCTAGTGCAAATATGACAACGATCAGAAACACGTTTAATATACAGCCATTAATATTTTATGCAGAAAAATATGTTTGATATGAAATTTCAATCGTTAAAAAGTCTCTTATAGTCGATGCTATCTTTAAAATTGCAGCAAACTCAGGGATGCCCCTTTACCCACTGGTCGACAGGCTCGTAGCCAGGATTTTGAGAAGGGGGAGGTCATTTAGGCTTATAGTGAATTGCTTATGGGGTCCGGGGGCATATTGAAGAAAACGTCACCGGTAAGGGGGGGATCGACCTACCCCCCCCCCCCCCCACCCCACCCCATTGGCTACGGGCCTGGTTGAGGTAACTAACGTTTAAACAACTAACTACTGTATTGCACAACCAACTGTCTTAACTGGGCGGGCCCGTTATGCGTTAGTTTAACACAGATAATACGGTAAATCTCTTTGAACTACTTATAAGTTTTATCGATCATGATCTGCTTAAATCTGCTATGTAGTTATTTCGCCAGGTATTTTATGATCTGCCGTAAGCCTGTGCAAGATATATGAATTGAGTCGGATTCCACAATCGCGCATGTCGTGACCTTCATAACAGATAGTGCAACTCGCATCCTAAGGGAAATGCGGCAGAACCATCGAATGTGTTCACAAATGTGTCCAGCACCTGTACGATATTTAGGGGAGGGAGGCAGGAAGATGTCCGTGATGGCGGTGAGATTGGGGTGGGGGAAGATCAGCCGAGCTTCTGCGGTCCATGTTACGACACATGTAAAACAAAATACATATGTTTGCCTATACAATATCAATTTTGAGGCAAATCTATAATATAATACTCAAGGCCGTTTTAACCATTTCTCATCGTTCTGGCCGCTTCTCCTCTTTTGATTTGTACTGTCAACTGACTTCGTTTCACTTACTCGATGCCGCATTTCGTAAGGATCCTTTTTTGACTATCGTACACACATTGTGCTAAATACTGAGTACAAAGATGAATTTCATAAATACAACCCTAGTGGAGGTTGCCATATGTGTTACTTAACACCGAAGTGTCTATATAAGGGATGTCTATCTATGCGGTGGTCGTATTTAAGAGGAAAACCACTCCATTTAACCTTTTCTGTGAGTAGTTTGGATTACCTCTAGTAAAGAATAGAATAGAATAGAATAAGAATAGAATAGAATAAAATAGAATAAAATAGCATAGAATAAAGACAGTTGAAGTTATTTTTTTAACACAATTAATTAATCATCGGCTATCGGATCTCAAACATTTGTAACTCTGGAACAGTCTTCAGACGAAATTAGCTTCATTATTTTCCATTAGTAACAAGGGATCTCTTATATACACTTTCCCACAGAAAGGACGGCACATACCACTACCACTGATGTATCATATGTGGGGGTTCGAACGTCATCTGTTATATTGGATATTGGATGTATACATGTCGATGTCTCCAAATCTTCCGCACATGCCAGGACCGTATCTAGTAGGGGTGGGCCTACTGATATTAATGAAAATGCTGTAGTCACTAACGCTATATGGAAACATATAGCGTAAATAATTGTGTGTGTCTGTGGCCACATTCATGGAATTCACCACTATTTTGCCAAATATCCATTCGACTCGCATTGTGCAGAGGCTTGATCGTGGATAACAATTTTGTCTTTCAAAATTAATAAATCAATGTGCTCTAGTTGTGTCCTTAAACAAAAGAAACTTAATTTTGATTAATCACAGTGCTATAGTAGTGTCGTCAAACAAAAGAAACTTAATTTTGATTAATCAGAGTGTACTAGTGGTGTCATCAAAGAAAAAACTTAATTTTGATTAATCACAGTGCTCTAGTGGTGTCTTTAACGAAAACAAACATTAACTTTGATTTCCTTGCTTTCTTACTGTTCCTAATTATTGTCATGAACCCAGCATTTGTTTTCTTTCACGGTCCTAGGCGGAATAATACGAACGTTGTTGCCATTCCTACATGATGCAATCCGGCGACAACAGAGTCTATTTGATGCATTCCATTCTCAGACAAGTATGACCACAATGTGCTAGATGTTTGCCAATACGTGATAACTAAGATCATATTTTCTATAGTGTTCTGCTAAAAGTGATGATGCAGCTGCTATTTGATGGTTACCGATATTATCATGTTGACGTACCCATCAACAGTACTGAATGTGCACCATTTCTTTTGCGACAATAAACAATAATCTCAACTCGTAGCAATGAAAGGCTGCATGTGTCTTAAAATATTTGAATTCCTGAATTTACAAAATGGCCCATAACATATATGGTTTTTTTCTTCCAGATGTGGGTTTTATATGTTTTGCATTCTACTGACCTCAACCGTTATCGTTGTGTTGAAGAATGACTCAACTCTACACTGTATACATCTTTATTCATGATGCAAATGCAATAAACTAAATGTAATATCAATTCATACTTTGAAAAAAAAAATGAAGACCTCTCCTGAACAAAATTCCTCCACACAGTTGCGCCCCTTTTGTATTTCATGAATTTATTTGTCCTCCTATAGACAGACGAGGCATTAGATAGAGATTCATGGAATCAAACACCATTTTCCCAAATGCCCATTCGACTCTGCGTTGTGCAGAGATACGGCCCTGGCCATGTATTACGGTTTTGTCGTTCAGATTTATTGGTCAAGCATTTAAGGGCACGAGTATGACGTATACCAGATTGATCTGGCTCTTTTTTATATATATATATATATATATATATATATACTCTCTTTCAAGGCAAATAGTTATTATCATCATGCTATAAGTGTTCGACCTTCATACAGGGGCTGGACGTAGTCCAGTGGTAATGAGCTCGCCTGATGCGCGTTCGGTCTAGGATCGATCCCCGTCAGTGGGCTCATTCGGCTATTTCTCTCGTTCCAGCCAGGCGCAACGACTAGTATATCAAAGGCTGTGGTATGTGCTATCCTGTTTATGGGCTGGTGCATATTAACTATCCTTGCTACTAATGAAAAAAACAAATGAAAAACCCCAAATGAAACGTGTTTCCTCTCTAAGATTATGTCACAATTACCAAATGTTTGACATTCAGTAGCCGATGTTTAACATATCAGTGTCGTTCTGTAGTTGTGTTCGTATAAAGTGCTCCTACTAGCAGTAGCTAGTGGGAATTTTCCTATTATCTCAGTTGGTAGAGCACTGGACTCTTCATACTGAACAATATGTGAACAGTGTTTTAAAATAGCATGTGTGTACTGAATGTAGCTTAAAACATCAAGTTACAGTTAATCAAAACAAACTTTAACCTTTTTCTATCTTTATTTATACACTGTACACACATGGTTTGGACAATTACATTCTCACAAACAGGGACTATCACTGGAATCCCCTTGGTGGAGGTTGAGTAATAATAATGAGTCGGAAACGCTGTGTTTTCTGTTTTGTGTGTATTTACTGTGTAAAATGTTTTAGGATCAAGCCTAGTATAAACTAGTGGGGTGACCGTCATTGGGGGGGGGGGGGGGGGGGGCTGACTGAGATCCAGGACGCAAATATACACTTGTATTACTTATTACCTCCCTCCCTCCCCTTCTCCCTCCTCTCTCTCTCTCTCTCTCTCTCTCTCTCTCTCTCTCTCTCTCTCTCTCTCTCTCTCTCTCTCTCTCTCTCTCTCTCTCTCTCTCTCTCTCTCTCTCTCTCTCTCTCTCTCTCTCTCTCTCTCTCTCTCTCTAACTCGCTCTCGCTTAATAACGTGTCTATCTGTTCCTCTATCTTTATCTCCCCCCTCTCTCGCTCGACGACCATGTGGCTGTCTGATCTCGTCTTTCTCCCTCCATATCTCTCTCTCTCTCTCTCTCTCTCTCTCTCTCTCTCTCTCTCTCTCTCTCTCTCTCTCTCTCTCTCTCTCTCTCTCTCTCTCTTCTCTCTTTCTTTCTTAAGGAAGGAAGGAAATGTTTTATTTAACGACGCACTCAACACATTTTATTTACAGTTATGGCGTCGGACATATGGTTAAGGACCACACAGATATTGAACAAGGAAACCCGCTGTCGCCACTTCATGGGCTACTCTTTTCGATTAGCAGCAAGGGTTCTTTTATATGGACCATCCCACAGACAGGATAGCATATACCACGGCCTTTGATATACCAGTCGTGGTGCACTGGCTGGAACGAGAAATAGCCCAATGGGCCCACCGACAGTCTAGAGCCCCTAAGCCCCACTGCTCCGCCGTGCCTGGTGACCGTACAAAAAAGCAAATAATAACGGTGTTCCCTAGCTAGAAAAAGGTCACTGTGTTTTATTAGGTAGGAGCTTGGGAGCGTGGGGTGTGGTGGTGGTGGGGGGGGGGGGGGGGGCAGAACAAATGTCCTAGACCGATATCCTTGTTATCTACAACCCTAGCTTCATTGCTCTTCAGTGGCTGTTGATCAGGAGGGAACTTCTTTTTTCTGTATGCCTCCACATATTTAATTAAAACTAAACATGTATACATGTATAGGTAAAACATTCACCGCATATCCACCAGGTATAAAATAATAATCATGATATGTCCCAGTCTCCTCAATATAATCAATTTTGGACCAGCCCCAATTGAATATATTGTTTTTCCCATCATTCTTAAGATCTGCTAAATCAGACATCATCTTATCACTCTTGACGGCTCTATTTTCGGGAAGCTGTGGTCCTACAGGAATACCATGTACTGCGTGACCACAGATAGAACTTATTATTGTTTGCTTTCTCCAGTGATCAAAGGATTTTGGATAACGCAGATAAACCACAACTATCTAAGAATCATATTTTTTGTTGTTTCGTTTCGTAAATGATACTCCAACTTTTTAACTGAAGCTATATAAAACAATATTCTACACGACGGATTTAGGTTTAGGTTGGTTGATTTTTATCTCACAAAATTTTCACAACTGACATCATTCAGCTGTTGTGAAAACACAGATGAATGGGTATAACGATTGAAAGTGTTGTGAGATAAGAGAAAAAATAGTGTCTGGTTCTATTTTAAATTAGGCATTTTAATGAGCGGTTATACTGGCCTGGGAAAATACTCCTATAGTAAAAATGGCTCGGAACACTCAAACAGTCGAGTGGACACACCCAATATCGTTTTCATATATCCCGTTTAACCGAATTTGCAGATCCGTACTGCAGTGTTGTAAACAGACTTGCAATAACTTTACACACGATGCACAAATATCGTTCCCAATAATAGTTAAACCAGGTCTGAATTTATTCAAAGCACGCAAGGAAGCAGTCGCTAAACTGGCTTTTGCGCTTCGCGTTAAATCCAATGGCCGCATAGAGAACAATCATTATTGTTTGCAAACGTTAGCGTTGCTGGCTGTCGTTGAACGCAGGTTTTGTTAATGATATTTGAGCTAGAATGTCGAGTACATATTTACTGTTTAATAGTTTGCAATGGATCATCCATTTTGATTTTCTTTCCATCACATATGCACGCCATTTTCGCTATTCTTTGGTTATTAAATTTATATCACACAAAACATGAATTATTCTTCATTTTTATAGTCAGAAACGAGGAGCAGTTTCCATAATTTGATTTGTATAGTGGTAAAAACACATAAACAAACAGAACAAAACAAAAATACTAACAAACAAATCAAACACAACAAACAGCAACAACACAAAAAACACACAAAATCTGAACGACAAAACCGTAATACGTGATCAGTGCCGTATCTCTGCACAATGCAGACAAAATAGTGGTTGATTCTATGAATCTCTATCCAGTACCTCATCTATAGGGACCGGCCTCGGTGGCGTCGTGATTAGGCCATCGGTCTACAGGCTGGTAGGTACAGGGTTCGGATCCCAGTCGAGGCATGGGATTTTTAATCCAGATACCGTGCTCTGCAAGGCTCAATGGGTAGGTATAAACCACTTGCACCGACCAGTGATCCATAACTGGTTCAACAAAGGCCATGGTTTGTGCTATCCTGCCTGTGGGAAGCGCAAACAAAAGATCCCTTGCTGCTAATCGGAAAGAGTAGCCCATGTAGAGCCGACAGCGGGTTTCCTCTCAAACTCTCTGTGGTCCTTAACCATATATCTGACGCCATATAACTGTAAATAAAATGTGTTGAGTGCGTCGTTAAATAAAACATTTATTTATTTCGTCTATAGGAGGACAGCCACTCTTGAGGGGATCCTCTACTGGAGATTTCATTCTTCTTACACCGCCAAAAAGAGGATTGCCATTCCCAAAAAGAGGACTGCCACTCCCAGACTAGTTTACTAAATCAAAACTATCACCGGACAGAGCTCACCCCTGTTTATAAACTGATTGGTTGGTTGATTTTTATCTGAATATTTTCACAACTGACAGCATTAAAACAAAGAGCACCAAAAACACACACAAAACTCAAAATAAAAAAACGCACACAGGGAGAGAGGGGGAGGGAGGGAGGGGGAGTTAGGGGGAGACAGAGACACACACACACAAACTAACATGGCGGCATACTTGTTTGAAGACAATAGACATAGGCGTACTGGCTACCATTCTGTTGGAGAGGGGCGGGGCAGGCTGGCTTTTGCCCGAATTAAACGAAACTGTCCGAACATTTGGTCATATTAGCATTATTGCCAAACATCTTTCTTACAAACCCATTGGAGAGAACGCCATGCGTTATTTTTTTTTATAACACATGGTTGTTTACACATGTACAGTTTCAAGACATACGACTGGCTGCTCTTAGGTGATGACCAGGTCACCACTGCCATACATCCAATGAAAAACTACACGATGGAAATCGATTACATTGTGATGTATAGTTAACCTGACAATCATGGGTCTGTGACGCGTAAGCTACAAGTGCAACGGCTGCAAATAACTTTTAGTCGAAAAAGATGTTAAAATGTGCTTAAAACCTGGTTCTTGTTGTTGTTGTTTGTTTTGTTTTTTTGGGGTTTTTGTTTTTTGTTTTTTTGAGGATATGTAAGAAATAGAATAATACATTCGTGTCCGTTAGATACCATTTATCTCACAACTCGTTGTTTAAAAACGTATCAAACTCGCTTTCACTCATTAGATACATTTTAAAACTACTCGTTGTGAGATAAATAGTATCTAACGGCCACTTATGTATTATTCTCTGTATATAGTGTTGCAAACGAATCACTACACCTTTTTACAACTAATTTTGGGTGTATATTGATGGAAATATATGGTAAAATGGTCTGAGGTTAGCACATTTTGCCCGAACATCTGTATCAGTTTGGCCCGAACTTGAGTTTTTGCCCAAGCACTAGGGTTGCAGTTGACCCCACTCCCCCCCCCCCCACACACACACGCTCCCCGCCACTGTCTCGTACACTTATGACAGCAGACGATAACCTTTAATAACGATAACACAATAATTTATTATCACTGCACGTGCGTGTATGTATCTTACAATAACAAATTATGTTATAATACGGTGAGTCGTGCTTGTAAGTTTAAATTAAAAGACAAACTCAGCAACAACACAAATAACTTCCCTCACGGACTTTGAACCCTGGGAAACATGCACTGATAAGATTAGGATCAAAGCCAAAAATTGTTTGTCATCTTTATACACAAAATGTCTTTTATAACCCGAGTCATGTACTTGATTACCCATCAGCACCGTTTCTGGGGCTACGTTCAAAGTTACTGCAGCGTTATGTAATCAAAGCTACACCTTTTATTGCTGTATCAAAAGACGGGAACTAAGATAGCAAGGTTGTTAATGTACTGCTAGAGTTTCTATCGGTTATTTCAGATGATAAACATTTTAAAGGCATTTGTTCCTCTTCCAAAACTATATGGTATTTCGTCTAAAACATTTTCTTCTTTCTTCTTTTTGCTTTTATTGAAATAGAACAGTTTTAACATCTAGTGATCTGAGCCCCCTTCTACAAAGCGATCTTAGCCCTAAGATCAACTTAAGTGCATAGGGTAGCTATGCGCTTACGGTAATCTTAAAGGCATATTGTCACAGACCACTGACCTATTTAATGGTCTAACAAAGTATTACCTAAACAAAAATAATTTTATTTGTCTCTAAATGTACTTTATTCAACCATCTTCATAACCACCATACTCCATTTATTAATGATATCTTGTAAAAATAATTGAATTATGGCAATGGTCCATAATTCAAAAAATAAAATTGCCGATAGGGATGACATGGATTTCACTCCATCGTGGTTCAATTAAAGTGATGCAATAACTAGATTTTGTTTTCAACAATTAATGTAATTTTTAGTTATTATCCATTTTTAGAGAAATAAGGTCCTTAAATTCGTGACAGTATGCCTTTAAGGCTAAGATTACTTCGTGGAACGGGGCCCTGAAATGTATTTATTAGTGTATAAACTTGCCAACGTGTTCGTTCCTCCATAATACCAATTTTAAATTTTTTTACTTAAAGAGTAGGCCTAGAGTATAAGTCACACATTCCGATCAATTACTGAGATGTATTTGTATTTATATTTATAAACTGTTGATACTTACCGAACACTTTAGTCCTTCAAATATTCATTTCTGAATATGATATAGCCTTGTTGTGATAGGCGCGCGTTAGAATTTCATATCCTTATGATACTGAGTTTTGGAAAGTACAGTTTATAAATATAAATACAAATACATCTCAGTAACTGAGATGTATTTGTATTTATATTTATAAACTGTACTTTCCAAATACATCTCAGTAACTGAGATGTATTTGTATTTATATTTATAAACTGTACTTTCCAAAACAGTTTATAAATATAAATACAAATACTTTCCAAAACAGTTTATAAATATAAATACAAATACATCTCAGTAACTGAGATGTATTTGTATTTATATTTATAAACTGTACTTTCCAAAACTCAGTATCATAAGGATATGAAATTCTAACGCGCGCCTATCACAACAAGGCTATGTCATATTCAGAAATGAATATTTGAAGGACTAAAGTGTCCGGTAAGTATCAAACAGAGATATTAAATATTTTTAGTGGTCTATGTGTCTTTATTTATTTATTTTTTAATTTCACACCCACGTACATTTCGAATTATTGGCTATTATAGTGCATGAAACTGAATTTGGCACATCAGGTTTCTTTCTAAATAGTAAATTTTTAAAAACAAATATCATTTATACGAATATACGGACATGTTATACTGTACCGACATATATCGTGGTTCGGTGTTTTGTTTCCTTCCGAGGTGGAGAGCTGTATTTGATTGTGGGGCGGGACGTAGCCCAGTGGTAAAGCGCTCGCTCGATGCACAGTCGGTCTGGGATCGACCCCCGTCGGTGGGCCCGATCCCCGTCGGTGGACCCATTGGGCAATTTCTCGTTTCAGCCAGTGCACCACGACTGGTATATCAAAGGCCGTGGTATGTACTACCTTGTCTGTGGGATGGTGCATATAAAAGATCCGTTGCTGCTAATCGAAAAGAGTAGCCCATGATGTGGCGACAGAGAGTTTCCTCTCTCAATATCTGTGTGGTCCTTAACCATATGTCTGACGCCATATAACCGTAAATAAAATGTGTTGAGTGCATCGTTAAATAAAACATCTCTTTCTTTTTTTGTATTTGATTGTACTAATTGTGTAATCACATCACGGTCTTGCTTGGACAGAAGTACGACTTTGGATATGCTAATGGTTTTTATGATTCTAATTATTATTATGAGTCTCCTACCGATCCAGTCGGAGAGGACTATAAGTTTATGTTTCCGTTTGACTGTTAGTCCGTCTGTTTATCCGTCTGTCTGTCTGTCTTTCTGTTCGTCTTTCCCACATATAGTTTTTAGGACTCTTTTATTTCGCAATACCTCAAGATGCTGAGCAACACGTTTGTGTATTGCTTTATCATGTAGAGTTATAGATCAAGCTTGACCTTCATGTATACTACCGGCCTCGGTGGCGTCGTGGTTAGCCATCGGTCTACAGGCTGGTAGGTACTGGGTTCGGATCCCAGTCGAGGCATGGGTTTTTTAATCCAGATACCGACTCCAAACCCTGAGTGAGTGCTCCGCAAGGCTCAATGGGTAGGTGTAAACCACTTGTACCGACTAGTGATCCATAACTGGTTTAACAAGGCCATGGTTTGTGCTATCCTGCCTGTGGGAAGCGCAAATAAAAGATCCCTTGCTATCTGTCGTAAAAGAGTAGCCTATGTGGCGACAGCGGGTTTCCTCTCAAAATCTGTGTGGTCCTTAACCATATGTATGACGCCATATAACCGTAAATAAAATGTGTTGAGTGCGTAGTTAAATAAAACATTTCTTTCTTTTTCATGTAGACTTGCCCACTTTGACAGAGTTATGGTTTTGAACTTAGTCTTAAGAGTTGTGTTGTGCCCGGTATGAGACATGTATTGCTTTAGGAGTAAACTCAAAATGCTTATTTTATCTATAATGAATACTTACTAATTATTTTACTAACAGTTTTGTTATACCTCTGTGAGCTTAAACAAAACAGAAATAGATTCAAAATATTCTTGTTACCAGTATGAAAGAGTGACAATGGTTGTATTTAACAAATGCAAATTCGTTTCTTGATTCATGTGGATAGAAAAAATTAAATCGTCTTGTTTTCCTCACCTAATGCATTTCATGTTTCTATAACTCATTTTATTAAATAATGTTCACCCCAATTACCACATGGCGTCTGCCCTGGGATGTTCGTTTCTCTGAAACGAGTTTTTGTCAAGAGCTTTCATGAGTGCACATGTGTCAAATTGCAGACTACCATTTTAGAACACGCTATTTGACAGTCTCTTTGTGGCAAAAATTAACAGAAAATTTAACGTACAAATCTGTTTAAAACTATGAAATTAATTAAAAGATCCTTTTCAAAGAACGCCTAAAGGCCAATTGTAATTCTTTTAGATGTGTTGTTTTTGGTTGCTTGTTATTTTAATCAGATTACGCTAACACCGTGAAAGAGACAATTGAATACAAACTTGTCTCTAAACGTTTGGCAACAACGACTGGCGTCGTGCAGATATAACTCGATATTGACATTCGATTGAAGTCTAATTGTTCTGAGTTCTGATAGCCCGATTTCTAATTGTTCATTTTGTTTTTTAAATTACAGTCTTCAGACCCTTAATGTCAATTATCACAAGTTTGATTAAAAGAAACTGACGCCTTATTCTGGCTTTGCATCCGGACAATTCTGACAGACGATTTGTTACGAAGGTCTTCAGACGTGAAAAGTAGCGAGGGATCTATGATGAGAAGATGAGATTCGGTCTTCGGTTTCAGTGCATCTTCTGATAATTCAGAATGTCTGGAGTAGTGTACGTCCGGCTTCACAGAGAAAGAATTCTCAGATCCTCCAAGGGTGCTTTGATGCCACATTATTCTGTTATGCACTAATTTCCATCCAATTTAGTTAACGCCAACCGTCTTGTCGCGTGTGTATTACATATTATCCGTGTATTTATTAATTCTATATTTTTTGATCCAGCCAATGCACCACGACTGGTATATCAAAGGTCGTGGTATGTGCTATCCTTTCTATGGGATGGTGCATATAAAAAATCCCTTGCTACTAATGGAAAAAAATGTAGCGGTTTCCTCTTTAAGACTATAATATGTAAAAAAAATTACCAAATGTTTGACATCCAATAGCCAGCGATTAATAAATTAATGTGCTCTAGTGGTGTCGTTAAACAAAAACGAAAACTTTATTAATTCTATAACCCAAGGCGTCATGCAACACCGGAGTGCAAATATACGGAGTGAAAAAAAGTAAATGGACACTTGTTAAGGTAGATAAAATTTTAGTCACTATTTGTAATGTGATGTCTGCATACAGCACACAGAAGCGATGGGATTGAATGCCAGGGGCCTAATTTACGAAGGTCTCTTAGGCTCTGTTAGACAACAAAGCATCCTCTTTGTATGTCTTTTAGCATTGCACTACTCGATCGCAAAGTTACGAGAGTTTAGTGAATTAGGCTCCAGTTATTTGAGATTGAATGTCAATAACACGATTAACTTCCTAACACTATGGATGAGGGTTTTTGTTGCAGCCACACTTTTGCCAGTTTGTGTTGGAAAGATCCCGTATTTCTTTCCATCTGTATACAGTGCTTTGTCTTGTTCTCTGCAGTTGACCTATGGCCCAATACATCATCCTCTGAAGTGCTGTTGGGGTTTGTTTTCAGTCACGTCAGTAAATTTGAGAGATTACAGACGTCGTGTAGTGCATTACGAAACCACCCCTGCGTTTAGCGACAGCGAACAAGCGAGCGACGCTAACGTTCACGAACTATTTGATTGGTTCCCAACATAGGCGTACTGGCTCCCATTTTTGTAGGGGTTAAGGTGAGAGAAGGCATGCTCACTTATGCCCGAATTAAACGAAAATTTTGAAAACAACCTTTTTCATATTAACAAACAAATGTATAGGGTTCTAAACGCACCACTGTGCATTTTTATATGGATTACAACTAATTTTGTGAGTAGATTGTGGGGCAGACTACTTTTTGCCCGAATTAAACGAAAATGCACGAATCTTGACAACAACCATTTTCCTTTTAACAAACAGCTTTAATAAGCTTTCAAACGCACCATCACGTTGCAACTAATATTGTGAGTAAAATGATTGAAATATATGGTGAAAATGTTTTAGGCCAACTCATTTTGAATGGATTTCGACCAAATGGATTTCAAACATTTGGTCATCTTGACATATAATATAGTATTAGAGGAAACCCGTTACATTTTTCCATTTGTAACAAGGGATTTCTTATATAAACCACCCCACAGACAGGATAACACACACACACTACGGGCTTTAATACACCAGTCGCGGTGCACTAGCAGCACCGACAGGGATCGATCTCAGATCGACCACGCATCAGGTACACTATTTACCACTGGGTTCCGCCCAGCCCCATTTAGCGTCTTTGAGATACAAAATATAGTAAATGTGTCACTTTTGTGCAAAATGTTTGAGATGTGCGATGTCGCCATATTGGCTACTGCTACCTATTAAGAAAAGAGTATCTTTAATACGCACATACTACAGACATAACAACAAACAAAACGGCCTTTGATATTCCAGTCGTAGAGCACTGGTTGATGTATGCGACTTACACCACGTACTGATCTCAGCGGTGCACTTTCTACTGAAGTCGACACTGCAATACGGACTGGATCATGTCTTGGCGTCAAGGGGACGGGACAGTCTGCACTGGATTTTATTTTCCCCTCAGGCCGTAGTCTACGGCATATGAAGATAGACAGGCCTACTGTACTAAACACAGTAATCTATATAAATGTTATAACAAGATGGTGGGGATACAATGATGTGCATACGTACACAATCAGGGGCGTAGGCTAGGAGGGTTCGTCCGAACCCCCCCCCCCCCCCCCCCCCCCCCCCACCCCCCCCCCCCCCCCCCCCCCCCCCCCCCCCCCCCCCCCCACGCTGAAGCAAATGGTCCGCTTTCAGAACTAAAACATACAGGTTTATACATACGGAGTTTCCGGTGGTGCAAAAACAAAATAGAAAAAGGTCCACTTGGTTCATATTCCACCCACCCACCCACCCACCCCAAGGTGCGGATCACGCTACGCCCCTGAAAATTACACACGGTATCAGCCAGAGCATTAAACAAATATCTCAGCGTTAGACTACAATATATATTATATAGATTTAAAAAAAAGAAAACCAGCTTTTTATAGAACTAAATAATTGATAATTTTTATATATATTTGGCTTATACTGACAAAAAGATGGTAAGTAACGATTCATTGAATTCTTTAAAAACAGAAAAGAAAAACAAAAAAAACAAAGCCAAAACAATACATGTAAATCTATAATGAAACCTATCTGATGAAGACTAGGCTTCATAATCTCCAGAAATGGGGTGTAGTGCTCCTTGTTCTTCTCCCCCACCCCCGCCTGTAATACCTATCCCTAGGGTAGGTCACAGGAAAGGGGAAGCAGGACGTATGGTGCCATAGCTTAAATGGACATTCCTGAGTTTGCTGCATTGTAAGATGTTTCCGACTAATAAAATATTTCTACGATTAAACTTACACATAAAATATATTTTCTTGTTTAGAATATCAGTGCCTGTATATTCAATATGTTTCTGGTCGTCTTAATATTTGTAAGAAGCCCAACTCGATTTTGTCTTGAAATAATTTCGTACGTACGGAAAAAACCCAACTTATTTTAGGAAATAAAATGAAACTTAACCTAGTACAAATATCAGAACGATCAGAAACACGTTGTTTAATATACATCCACTAATATTTTATGCAGAAAAATATTTTTGATATGGAATTACAATCGTTAAAAAGTCTATTAGTCAATAACATCTTAAAAATAGCAGCAAACTCAGGAATGTCCCTTTAATATTGTACCTATTCTTTTAAATAAAACTGTTCGCAGATATATATCTATCCCCGGGGATTATAGATCTTCATTCGTGACGGCCCTAGCCCCAGTACGCCAAAGCCGTTGGGTGGGGAACTGTTATCTGGCTCACAAGCGTACAAAACGGGGGAGGGAGGCATCATTCTGTACAACTGCGTAGTGATTAGTTTTCAGCCATATATGTCGGCAGTAATGCTAATATGAATAAATGTTGTTATCCAGATTTGGGCATTTTCGTTTAATTCGGGCAAAAATCGGTCTACTCCCCTACAAAAATTAGTCTACACCCCTACAAAAATCAGTCTATGCTCCTACAAAAATTAGTCTACTCCCCTACAAAAATCAGTCTACGCCCCTTCAAAAATCAGTGTGTCCTCTCTACAAAAATCAGTCTACGCCCCTTCAAAAATCAGTGTGTCCCCTCTACAAAAATCAGTCTACTCCCCTACAAAAATCAGTCTCCCCCACCTACAAAAATAAATGGGAGCCCGTACGCCTATATGATCTGGCCCACCCTTCTAGTCATGTCACTGTCAGCAGTGGATGTCAAATACTGCCCGTGAGAGTTATTTATGTGTTGAGAACATCACGAGCTTGTTATTGCACTCCACATACACATCGCTATCTTCAACGTCTCATCTTTCAAATATGATTTCTGTCTTGAAAAAACAAGAACTGGCGTCATAACTTTAGGGGGTTATTCGGTGTAAATTGTATACATTTAGAAAAGAAGGAAATGAATGAATGAACGAATCAGTGGATGGATGGATTGATGGATGGACGGACGAATAAACAAACGAATGATTTACGACACTCCAGTACGAATAAACAAATGTCCAATAAAGATAAAGGAATTATTGGCATTTGAAAAAAACACCTAATAAGACAATCGGTATTTCTCTCAACGCACACTATTTCCACTCTCCTCCCCCATTAGAAATCTCTCTCTGTCTCTCTATCTATCTATCTATCTGTCTGTCTGTCTGTCTGTCTGTCTGTCTGTCTGTCTGTCTGTCTGTCTGTCTGTCTGTCTGTCTGTCTGTCTGTCTGTCTGTCTGTCTGTCTGTCTGTCTGTCTGTCTGTCTGTCTGTCTGTCTCTCTCTCTCTCTCTCTCTCTCTCTCTCTCTCTCTCTCTCTCTCTCTCTCTCTCTCTCTCTCTCTCTCTCTCTCTCTCTCTCTCTCTCTCTCTCTCTCCTCTCTCTCTCCTCCCTCCCTCCCTCTCTCTCTCTCTCTCTCTCTCTCTCTCTCTCTCTCTCTCTCTCTCTCTCTCTCTCTCTCTCTCTCTCTCTCTCTCTCTCTGTCTCTCTCTCTCTCTCTCTCTCTCTCTGTGTCTCTCTATCTGTCTCTGTCTGTCTGTGTCTCTCTCTCTCTCTCTCCCTCCTCTCCCTCCCTCTCTCTCTCTCTCTCTCTCTCTCTCTCTGTCTGTCTCTCTCTCTCTCTCTCTGTCTCTCTATCTGTCTCTGTCTGTCTGTCTGTCTCTCTCTCTCTCTCTCTCTCCCTCTCTCTCCCTCCCTCCTCCTCTCTCTCTCCCTCCCTCTCTCTCCCTCTCTCTCTCTCTCTCTCTCTCTCTCTCTCTCTCTCTCTCTCTCTCTCTCTCTCTCCGTCCCCACCAGAAAGGTCTGCTGAAATAAGTAGTGCTTAGTTTGGTTGGTTTAGTTACAGTTATACTTAGTACGGTGTAAGGTACATGTATGTGTAATGCATATCAGATTTGTTTTTTTCTACAGGAAAAAGAAAGAAAGAAAGAAATGTTTTATTTAACGACGCACTCAACACATTGTATTTACGGTTATATGGCGTCAGACATATGTTAAGGACCACACAGATATTGAGAGAGGAAACCCTCTGTCGCCACTTCATGGGCTACTCTTTTCGATTAGCAGCAAAGGATCTTTTATATGCACCATCCGACAGACAGGGTCGTACATACCACAGCATTTGATATACCAGTCGTGGTGCACTGGCTGGAACGAGAAATAGCCTAATGGGCCCACCGACAGGGATCGATCCGGTTATATGGCGTCACACCATATAGATAATGAGAGAAGAAACCCGCTGCTTCCATTCCATGGGTTACGATTTTATCTGCACCATCCCACAGACAGAAGTTGTTATACCAGTTGTGTATATAATTATAATGCATGTCAGTGCACTTTGGAATGCTGTAGGTAACATTTAAAATAATAAAATCTGCCTTCTTCTTGAAAAACATTCTGCATCCGTCCCAGTATCTCAGTTTGAAGAGGCATAATGATCACAATTTTATTTCTAACATGGGATGAAAGCATGTCAACACCATAGAAAAATATTTTGAGATATATTATCAAGGGTTAGATTTTGAAAATAATCTCTGAAATGCAATGTATGTTGCTGTTTAAAATGTTCGGTTCATTTCGGACAGTCGTAAACATATTTCAAAAATTTATGACGAAACCTAATTGGCTAATTTGCGAATTTAAAGAGATAGGCAAAGTGTACAGAGATAAGTCGAAATGAGGGTGATACGCGTACACTAAATTATACTGGACAGAATAAATAACGTAAAAGAAAAAAGTTAAAGTTTGCTTTGTTTAACGACACCACTAGAGCACATTTTGTGTCATTAATCATCGGCTATTGGATGTCAAACATTTTTCCATTAGTAGCAAGGGATCTACAAGTTTGTTTATTTAACGACACCACTAGAGCCCATTGATTAATTAATCATCAGCTACTGGATGTCAAACATTTGGTAATTCTGACTCAATAGAGGAATACCGCTACATTTTTTTTTTAATTGAGCAAGGGATCTTTTATATGCACCATGCCACAGACAGAATAGCACATACCACGGCCTTTGATATTCCAGGCTTGGTGTATTGGTTGGAACGAGAAATAACCCTATGGAAACGTAAAAGAAATGTCCTAATGGTAGATACCAAATAGCCGTAGTTAACATTGTGCTGAGGTGTCGTTAATCAAGTTTTTTTCCTTTCCGACTAGATAATGGTTTCCACGATTTATCGCACAGCTGGGCGGAGGCTTTACTACGGAACCGCCAAGGACGGATCGAACGAGGGGGATCAGGGACGCCCCCCTTTTTTTAAAAGAAACAATTTACATTTCACGAGATAAATGTTTGTTTTGCTTAACGCCACCACTAGATCAGAAAGAAAGAAATGTTTTATTTAACGACGCACTCAAAACATTTTATTTACGGTTATATGGCGTCAGACATATGGTTAAGGACCACACAGATTTTTAGAGGAAACTCGCTGTCGCCACTACATGGGCTACTCTTCCGATTGGCAGCAAGGGATCTTTTATTTGCGCTTCCCACAGGCAGGATAACACAAACCATGGCCTTTGTTGAACCAGTTATGGATCACTGGTCGGTGCAAGTGGTTTACACCTACCCATTGGGCCTTGCGGAGCACTCACTCAGGGTTTGGAGTCGGTATCTGGATTAAAAATCCCATGCCTCGACTGGGATCCGAACCCAGTACCTACCAGCCTGTAGACCGATGGCCTGCCACGACGCCACCGAGGCCGGTTCCACTAGATCACATCCATTTATTAATCATCGGCTATTGGTTGTCAAACATTTGGTAATTTTGACACATGGTCTTAGAGGAAAGCCGGTAATTTTTCAATTAGCAGCAGGAAATATTTTATTTGTACTTTCCCACAAACAGGACAGCACATACCATGGTCTTTGATATCCCAGTCGTGGGCCACTGGTTGGGACGGAGAAAACCCAATCAGAGAAAGGGTCCACTGAGATTCATTTCACGAATTCCAAATTTTATTGGGGGTGCCATTTTTAGGAATGGAACCAAATTTGCCCTTCTGGAGCCAAGACTCTTCTTCTCATAATTGAGCCATGGCATTTGGTTACGTCCAGACTTGATTTGGTCTCGACTTGTACTAAAATCAGATTTTGTTTTTCTAGTGGAAGAAGAAGATGCGCGATCAACAATCTCCTGGATCACCTCAGTAATATCCAACTGGAAATCTCCACAAGACATGCGCGCCGTCTGCACGACGTGAGATGAAGACGTGAGATTCGTAAGATATGTCAGGCACGTGCAGCGGATTGTTTTGCGAGACTACCGCAAAATCGATTTTAACTTCGTCTCTCTTTTTTTTTTTAAATCTGCTAACCACACATGAAAACACAACAACACAGACGAAGTTAATGTCTTTTTAACGACTCCTCCTGTCAGATGGACAAATTCGCCGACTATTTTTTCCAGAAATTAAACGGACTGTCCTGCGTTTTCTGTCATTGTAACATGTACGAGACTGGATGTGGTGTAGGGGTGTAACGATATACTCGAATATTCGGTGCACCGAACAGCGATCTGTATCGTAGTTGCATTCGTATTCGTCACTAGCTGAACCGAATACACGAATACTTATATATAATGTTTACTATATAATTTATGTTTCTAATTCATACTAACCAAAACGCAATAACGATTCGATCGTTTTTATTGTCCTTTTTTATATTAGGTCAACCGCATAGTCAGACTCATAGACCGATCCTTTTTTTTTAATTCCATGCGTTGGACTGGTACTCTACGTGCAGCTTGACTGCGCTTCTGTCAAAACACTGTATGACGTCGCATAGTCTCGTTCAACCAGCCTAATACGAGACACGGGCGAGTGTAGTTCGTTAATTTATGCATTCTACGCAGTGCAACGTCAATAATGTTGAACCATATTCTAACGTTTAAATGGCAGCTCAAAGCAAAATATATTTGTATAATTCTTAACGAGAACTGTGGCATATTAGCAATTCAAATATCTATATAAATTGATTAATACTAGATACCAAAAACCAAAATGGCCTTAAAAATATATATTTGATATTCAAAATAAAATTAATTTACCGGTAATCCATAACTTCTGTCTACATTGTACAATGTATATACGGTTTCGGTTTGCACGCATGAAAAAGGGTGAATTGTTATCAAAGCACTAAGAATATTTTTTTAAATATGTACAATTTGTAGTAATCACTAATCAGATTTTACTTTAAAAATAAATAAAAAAATTTCCTTTCAGCAAAGCCTTTGTACTTGTGTAATGTGTATTCATGGATGTGAATACATATTCGTATTCGTCACCTCATATTCGTGATATGTATCGTATTTGCCACCATGTGTATTCGTCACACCCCTAATGTGGTGCGTGCGTGCAGTCCAACTGGTGCGTCTGCGGCTTGCATTTTTGGCACATACATCATATACAATTATATGAACGTTGTACTCGCACCCAGTCTGGACGCCTTCATTAAAAGTAATTTATTTCAATTTTGTTTTTACCTGGACCGCACGCACGCGCCGCATTCAGTCTATAAATACCACCTGCATTTTTCACAATGACTTGTCTTACGAGGTTTGGCGTTGAAAGCCTGATAACATATCCTCGGGAAAAGAAACGTGTTTTGCAAGAATACATCTTTGACAGTAAGAAAACATAACAAGTGTATCCAGTTTTGAAATTTTAATCATGATTCTGAGAAGAATTCCAATATGCTGTATTTGAGCCAAAAACTGAGGCACAATAAGTATGGAGGTGCAGAGTCAGAAACACACAAGTCAACATCATGATTGATGATGAAAAATGTCATTTGAAGTTCACAGATGACATTCATGACACAAATAGCGGGTAAACCCGCCACGTGGCCGGATGACAGCTTCCACCCTTCTTCTCATCCCTCCAGTAAGTCGTCTGATCTGCTGCATGGGCAACTGCTTCCATTCTCGATGAAGAGCTGCCTCTAATTATGTCTGTACAGGTGAGGTCAGTGCCTGTACTCGACGCCCCAAGATGTCCCAAACATGTCCCAAACATGTACATAGGTCTGGTGGCGAGTGGATGGTTGTCAAAACGCGGCACAACAACTGGTTGCAGGACGTTACGAATGTACCGATCACCATTGTGGTTGCCTTGGATGGTGACAAGATCCAGCTTACAATCACGTGACAGGCAACCCCAAACCATTACTGAACCTCCACCATACGGGGTCGTAGGTCGTATGTTTCTGGGTGTGTAGGCAGCATTGTTATGTCTCCAAACTCTCAATCGGCCATCTGTGACATGGAGCAGAAACCGGCTTTCGTCGGACCAATGGACGCTTCGCCAGGACCTCAGATTCCAACCTCTCCGGGCCAAACACCACGCTAAACGGCATCTCTCATGATGATCCGTCTATTGGGTAATCATTGGCTCTTCAGAACAGGAGACGTAGCAAAGGGTTGATGACGTACGAACCGAAGCAGGGCCCTGTCCTCGCGCTGTGACGTCATGCGCGGTCTCCCTGACCGTGGGAGATCACTTACAGCATTGTTATGCCCGTGTTTTCGTATCAGTCTGCTGATTACGGTGTAATGATACCCCAGTTGACGTCCTATACTTTTGAAGGTCATGCCGGTCACATGCATACCAATAATACGCCATCTTTGGGCCTCTGATAACCGTCGACGTGCCATATTCAACGATTAAACTTCAACAATGCAAGACAGTGACGTTAAATGTCAACAATTCCATTGTATTGATACTGCATTTTGAGCAAAGCATGGGTGGCATGATGCACGTGCATGTCGCTCTGTTGTGGAACCTCACAGTTGTCATTGTTCTCTCCTATTATTTCGATGGAACACCATTCTTGACATATTCGTCATGTAATTTGCAGGGTTTTTTTTTACGAATGGGGCTATTTCAGTACTAATTATATCTAAGGGTGCTTAACTTTTTTCTTTGTGTATATATGTTCCTTAACAGATCCTTTTCGATGACTAAAATTACATATTAAAGACATTGTTCCTGTTCAGAATATCAGTATCTGTGCAAACAAGGTGTTTGTTGGTGTCCTAATCTTTGTAATAGCCCATACATTTGGTAATTTTGACAGTCTTAGAGAGGAAACCCGCTACACTATTCCATTAGTAACAAGGTATTTGCTGCTAATGAACAAAATGTAGCAGGTTTTTATTTCTAATAGCCGATGATTAATAAATCAACGTGCTCTAGTGGTGTCGTTAAACAAAACTTGATCTTTTATATACAATTTTACATAGCCTACATACCAAGATATCTACAAATCTTAAAGGGACATTCCTGAGTTTTCTGCATTGTAAGATGTTTCTGAAAAATAAAATATTTCTACGATTAAACTTGCATATTAAATATATTTTCTTGTTTAGAATATCAGTGTCTGTATATTCAATGTGTTTCTGGTCGTCTTAATATTTGTAAGAAGCTCAAACTGGATTTTGTCTTCAAGTAATTTCGTACGTACGAAAAAAAAAGAAAAAAAGAAGAAATAAAATAAAATTTAACCTAGTGCAAATAGTAAAACGATCAGGAACACGTTTAATATACAGCCACTAATATTTTATGCAGAAAAATATATTTGATATGTAATTACAATCTTTAAAAAGTCTCTGTTAGTCAATAACATCTTTAAAATTGCAGCAAACTTAGGAATGTCCTTTTAATAATCTATCCATCTGTCCAGAAGCAATGCACGTGGCTTGTCAAAACCTCTCTAGTTGTCGTACATGCGTTGGAGAGCGCACACACGATACCCTCTCGATGTAAAGAAAAAATTATAACATAAGGCCAAATATGTAACCCCATTCAGATTGAAATGCAACTTAATACCTATGCAAACGGTGGAGATTGTTTCGCTGTAATTACAACATGCGGATGATACACCCCAGCGACCATCTTCAATTGCACAGTTCACATACCAGAATTCTGAAACGGACTCGGGTCGCGAACATGATACCGTGGTATCGAAACACCATTCCAGTCTTCGGATTACAATCGAGCATAGTGTTTTCGTGATTCTTTATTTTATAAAGCATTAAATTTAAAGTTGCTAGTGTAATTCAAATCGTGTCTGCAACCAGTGACAAGCGAGCGACTCTAACTATAGGTAGTACTAAACCAAATCACGTCCGGCTGGGTGAACGTTCGAGGTACACCCAACTTTTAATAGAGAAGTGAACACCACAGGTCCTGTGATTGGTGATAAATGTCAGTGTGTTGGTTGCAAAAAAAAAGTTTCATCTGGGTAAAAAAAATATGCAATTATATTTCATCTAGTACATGTACCACTGTGTCAAGTAGCCATGTGCTTGAAACATGTATGGTATACCTGTAATAGACGCTACCCGTTATCTCAGAAATGAGCAGCTTGACCCCCATTTTTTCTGATTCACTTTAAGGGTGAGGGGTGATAGTATTTTTAAACCGTGGCGTTTATGTCGATTGATACGCTGCAGGTAGGAGTTTTAGCCACATGTGTTACTATTGTCGTCTATGGGATTTGATTTGGTAGTATACATCCTATAGGGAACTATAGTTTCATTTCATTAAATATGTGCTTTCATTATTCGTGCTTATATGCAGTTAAAGGCATACTGTCACAGATTTAAGGACCTTATTTCTCTAAAAATGGATAATAAATAACACTTTGTTAGAATACAGTCAATATGTTAGAAAACCAATCTAATCTATTCGCACACCTTAACTGAACCATGATGGAGTGAAATCCATTTAATCTCCTCTCAGCAATGTTAGTTATTGAATTATAGACCATTGTCATAATTCAATTATTTTTACAAAATCTCATTAATAAATGGAGTATGGTGGTTACGAAGATGGTTGAATAAAGTACATTTAGGGACAAATCAAATTATATTTGTTCAGGTAATACTTTGTTAGACCATTAAATAGGTCAGTGGTCTGTGACAATAAGCCTTTAAGGGTTAGCTATCTGGACTGTATGTCCAGGACAGGGAATTAGTAGTTAGTTTTTAGTGGCTAGTGAAAGAGAAGTCGGCGTAGTAGCCTTACGCCTATCCAAGGGAGGGACGTAGCCCAGGGGCGAGACGCAGCCCTAGTGCTAAAACGTTCGCCTGATGCGCTGTCAGTCTAGGCCTGATCCCCGTCGGTTGTCCATTGGACTATTTCACGTTCCAGCCAGTGCACAACGACTGTTATATCAAAGGCTATCCTGTCTGTTAGATGGTGCATATAAAAGATCCCTTGCTTCTGATGGAAAAATGTATTGGGTTTCCTCTCTAAGACTATATGTTTGACATATAATAGCCAATGATTAAAATGTCAATGTGCTCTAGTACTGTCGTTAATCAAAACTTTTTGGATGGCACAATAGTATGTCTGTTCCTCCCCATATTTTCCTCACCTCCATGTCTCGCTCCTTTGATTTGAAATACAAAAGAGAGACTGCAGTGTTCTCACCACATCTGAATTAATCGTGTGTTCGTAATAATGTAATTTTATATATCTGCTCAAGTATTATCTTTGACACTTTAAGCGCAACATTTATTTGAAAAATGAAAAGCATTTCCTTGGTGATAAATGTATTTTCGGTAGCACGTTTATCTCCATTAGCAGCAATACTGATGAAAATGACGGTATAAGATTTCGTAATGGTTTTATATTTTAAGGCAGGTATATCCGAAATAGCATCAGTAAGTACGCCAACGCTGATTTCGATCAGAGCGGTAATTGTGGAGAATGTAAGGCTGATTTGAGTCACAATATAACCTAAAATGTCAATTGAGTCACGGACTACCATATAAGTACTTGTATAAATGACGTGATAAGGTTGAACACCTAAAAATACACACAGATAGATATATTATCAAAAGAGAGTTCGGAGATAAGGCAGGAGCGAGATATAAGTGAGAGGGAGAGAGGAGAGAGAAGGAGAGGAGAGAGGAGAGGGGAGAGAGAGAGGAGAGAGAGAGAGAGAGAGGGAGAGAGAGTGGGAGAGAGCTAACAGGTAGGACGAGAGAGGATGAAGAGAAGAAGAAGAGAAAAAAGACGAGATGAACGAGAATAGAGAATACAAAGAGAGACACACAGAGGAGTGAGAGAGAGAGCGAGGAGAGAGAGAGATGAGATGAGAGAGGAGAGAGAGTGAGAGAGAGCGAGAGAGAGGAGGGTGAGAGAGAGAGAGGAGAGAGAGAGTGAGAGGAGAGGAGATGGAGAGGAATATTGGGTGGGAGAGAGGCGAGAGAGAGAGAGAGATGAGGAGAGAGAGGAGAGGAGAGAGGGAGAGAGAGGATGAAGATGGGATAGGAGAGAGAGAGAGAGAGAGGAGAGAGAGAGAGAGAAGAGAGGGAGAGAGAAAAGGGAGGAGAGTGGGAGAGGGGGAGAAATGGGGAAGAGAAGGGAAGAGGAGAGAGAGGAAAAGGAGCAGGGAGAGAGAAGAGAGAGGAGGGAGAGAGAGGGAGAGAGGAAGAGAGTGAGGAGAAAAAGAGAGAGGGGGAGAGAGGGTAGGGAAAGGGGAGAGAGAGAGAATGGGAGGTGAGAAGAGGGAGAGAGAGAGGAGGGAGAGAGGAGAAGAGAGGAGGGGAGAGAGATGTAGAGAGGTGGGGAGGAGAGAAGAAGAGAGGGGAGGGGAGAGAGAGTCATGGGAGAATGGGGTGGAAGAGAGCTTGAGCTGAAGAGAGAGAAGAGAGAGGGGAGGAGAGAGAGAGAGGGGAGATGGGGAGAGAGGAAAGGAGAGAGAGAGAGAGAGAGCGAGAGAGAGAGAGAGGAGAGAGAGAGAGAGGAGAGAGAGGAGAGAGGAGGAAGACGAGGAGGGAAGGGGGGAGAGACGTGAGAGGAGAGAGAGAGAGAGAGAGAGAGAGAGAGAGAGAGAGGAGAGAGAGAGAGGAGGGAGAGGAGAGGGGAATCGAGGGAGAGGAGAGGAGGGGGTAGGTGAGAGAGAGAGAGAGAGAGAGAGAGAGAGAGAGATAGAGAGGAGAGAGAGACTTGTGAGAGGATGATAGGAGGATGAGAGAGAAGGAGAGAGAGAGAGAGAGAGAGAGAGAGAGAGAGAGAGAGAGAGAGAGAGAGAGAGAGAGAGAGAGAGAGAGAGAGAGAGAGAGAGAGAGAGAGAGAGAGAGAGAGAGAGAGAGAGAGTAGGGCGAATAATATTGTTTTAAGTACACTGGGCCGTTTGCTTCACACATATTGCTAAAATCTATGGCGCGAACAAATATCTTAATAAATCATGCTTCTACATCTTGCCAATCCGAACCAACATTCATTTTGTTTCATAATTTGCTGAGGTTTTTTTAGAAGAAATAAAAAACAACAACGTAGATCAGTTTTGAAATTAAGAATAAGAAAAAAAAAACATTTGGAGCATTTCATTAGCCATAAAACAGGAAACTGCATCTGTGTGAAATTGACAAATTAATACAGTAATACAATAATAGTGCGACAGACAATACAAGTACACAGACCAAAAAGACACGTTTCTGAAGGTCAGAGTGATTTTCAAAAATTAACCTGATAGAAATGTAAATATTACATAAAATGATCACAGCCCTGCCATCAACTCTGGAACCAAATTGCCTGCAGTTGCATTTGGTAACTTTTAACCACCACGACTGAAGCTTGGCTCACTGTTCGTCTGATGAACGAGAGGTCGAAGGATCTATACGTCTCTGCGCTTAACGAATGGTATTTTCTAGACTGAGGTATGTGTTGTCATGTCCGCAATAAAGTGCTGGAGATATGTAGCCAACAGAAGATGTGACTCGTTTATTTTTCTCGTACTCTGTCATCAAATCACAAATATTACATACAGCGCATATTCACATAACATAGGCGTTGGCATACCAGTCATTGGGCACTTTTTTTCTCTCTTTTTCTGGGTTTTTTCTTTTTTGTTTGGGGGGGGGGGTTGTAAATAATTTAAGTTTGGTTTGACTTAAGACGAAAAGTAAAAGTGTTTTGGAAATAATAAAAAAACTAATATATTTGTGAGCAATTTTGAAAACAGTGGGTTCATCAATAAATAACTTGTAGTAAATTCCACAGTATGAAAAAAGAAAGGCGTTTGCTGTGGGACGGACGATAGATCAAATGGTTTTTGACGTTAACGATCTGCTATCTGGTAGTTTATGCCAACTAAGAGTTTTACAAAAAAAATTTTTTTTTAAATAATAATTAAAAACAAAATTATGCCAATCACCTGGTCTGTGGTACAAACTGAGCTGTTATAGTCAGCAAAATTAATTAAAGGATAGTAGATATTTTTGACATTGTTCAAAGTACGATACAAAATTCATTACTTTTTGGTTTTTACAAAAAATACCAAGCTTCTATTTTTGCGTGCATCAGTGGTCAAAATGTACTCAAACAGTGTATAGAAATCATCTATGATAAAAAAAAAAGAGTAAAATTTGTTTTATTTAACGACGCCACTAGAGCACATTCATTTTTATATCTTATCATCGGCTATTGGACGTCAAACATATGGTCATTCTGACACTGTTTTTTTTTTAGAGGAAACCCGCTGTCGCCACATAGGCTACTCTTTTACAACAGGCAGCAAGGGATCTTTTATTTGCGCTTCCCACAGGCAGGATAGCACAAACCATGGCCTTTGTTGAACCAGTTATGGATCACTGGTCGGTGCAAGTGGTTTACACCTACCCATTGAGCCTTGCGGAGCACTCACTCGACTGGGATCCGAACCTAGTACCTACCAGCCTGTAGACCGATGGCCTAACCACGACGCCACCGAGGCCGGTCATTAAAGAACTAGCCCGAGTACTCTGACTGTAAGAGAGCTAGACGGACATTTGGACGGTTATGACGCTCTCATTACCCTTCAGATGTTCGTCTAGCCCTCTTACAGTCATGGGGCAGGACGTAGCCCAGTCGTAAAGCGTTCGCTTGATGCGCGGTCGCTTTGGGATCGATCCCCGTCGGTGGGCCCATTGTGCTATTTCTCGTTCCAGCCAGTGCACCACGACTGGTATATCAAAGGCCGTGGTATGTGCTATCTCGTCTGTGGGATGATGCATATAAAAGATCCCTTGCTGCATTAGGAAAAATGTAGCGGGTTTCTTCTGATAACTACGTGTCAAAATTACTAAATGTTTGACATCTAATAGCCGATGATTAATTAATCAGTGTGCTCCAGTGGTGTCGTTAAACAAAACGAACAAATAAACTCTTACAGTCAGAATACTCGGGCTAATTAAAAACAAAAAACAAAACAAAAACCCACCAGCGAAAAGTGACCAAAACGTCTGCTGTCCCTTAATTAATTCTGTCGAGTATAAGCACAAGGAATCATCTGGTATACATGTGTCAGTGCCATTATTTGTAACTTCTAATACAGACATCTGTTACACAAGTACCAATGGTCAAAGCACTGTCGACGGTTATAACCGTCGATAATGCTTTGACCATTCGTATCTGTGTAACCCAATAAGTATATACATGTATAGTTATAAAGGTTTTCACACAATAGAATATTCACACCAACAAAGTGAAATAAAACTAATGTTTAACGACACCCCAGTACGAACAAAACAATATTTATTACGTGCAAATAAAATGAATAGATACCTCTCTCTCTGTCTCCTCTGTCTATCTTTCTCTGTCTCTGTCTGTCTGTCTCTCTCTCTGTGTGTGTCTCTCTCTCTCCTCCTTTATCATCTCCTGTCTCTCTTTCTCTCTTTTATTCTCTCTCTCTCTGTCTCTCTCTCTGTCTCTCGCTCTATCTCTCTCTGTGTCTGTCTCCCTCTCTCTGTATGTCTGTCTCTATGTCTCTCTGTCTCTCTCTCTCTCATCTCCTCTATCTGTCTGTCTCTCTGTCTGTCTCTCTCTGTCTCTGTCTGTCTGTCTGTTTCTCTCTCTCCTCTCCTTTATCATCTCCTCTCTGTCTTTCTCTCTTTTATTCTCTCTCTCTCTCTCTCTCTCTCTCTCTCTCTCTCTCTCTCTCTCTCTCTCTCTCTCTCTCTCTCTCTCTCTCTCTCTCTATCTATCTATCTATATATATATATATATATATATATATATATATATCTGTATATATGTATATATATAATGGGAGGGAAGGCTAGAAGTGATTGGGGGGAAGAGGGCAGAGACAGATAGAGACACACAAAGAGAGATACATAGATTGACATTGATAAGAGAGCGACAGAAAGAGAGACAGATACAAAAAGAAACAGAAATAGTCCGCTGCTGCCACAAATTCTACTACCAATAAGCAGCAAGGTATCTTTTACATACATTTCTTCTCATGTTTATGATTGGGGATACAACAATCCCACTGATGAGTATTGAACCTGCTACTCGTCGCACCTCAGGCAAGCGCTTCACCACTGAACCATATCTCGACCCCCCCGCTGTGCACTGAGACACACGCAATGTGCCCTATCTCCACACAGCCGTGGTCTTAATGGCCGAGCCCTGTCATCAACGGTTTTAAATTACTTCCACAACAAACACCCGAGATTTTGTGTAATAAAAAAAAAAAACCCAAAACACACACCGATAACACCTGTGAGTATTACCCATCGGGACACTTTCCTAGATCACTGAACGATACAGAATCCAAGCAAGTCAAGTAAAAAAAATCAAATACAAAAGAGAACCTTGAAAAAGACTAGTTGATCCTATTTTATATATCATATTACGTGAGCGTGAGCCCATATTTGAACAGTTACTAGGAGCGGCTGTAGTATTATTCTAGTGGTGGGGTACAATGTCTAAACAAGAGCAAGTTTGTTTTGTTTAACAACACCACTAGAATACATTGATTTATTAATCATCGGCTATTGGATGTCAAACATTTGGTAATTTTGATATATAGTCTTAGAGAAGAAACCGGCTACATTTGTTTTTCATTAGTAGCAAGTGATCTTTTATATGCACCATCCCACAAACAGGATAGCACACACCATGGCCTTTGGTGTACCAGTCGTGGTGCACAGGCTGGAACGAGAAATAGCCCAATGGGCCCACCGACGGGGATTGATCCCAAACCGACCGCGCATCAAACGAGCGCGTTACCACTGGGCTACGCCCCGCCCCTCCACTGATGGAGGCCGATCGTTATTTACGGTAACTCATACCAGTAACACATATATACATGTTTTATACGACTGACTGCCCCTAGATGAAGGAAGGAAGGAAATGTTTTATTTAACGACGCACTCAGCACATTTTATTTACAGTTATTTGGCGTCATACATATGGTTAAGGACCACGCAGATATTGAGAGAGGAAATCCACTGTCGTCACTTCATGGGCTACTCTTTTCGATTAGCAGCAAGGGATCTTTTATATGCAACATCCCACAGACAGGGTAGTACATGCCATGGCCTTTGATATGCCAGTCGTGGTGCACTGGTTGGAACAAGAAATAACCCAATGGGCCCACCGACGGAGTTCGATCCCAGACCGACAACGCATCAAGCGAACGCTTTACCACTGGGCTACGTCCCGCTGCTCCTGGATGACGACCTGACCCGGATGTTAAAGTCTTACCATTCAACCAAAAGGGCAGGCCAAAAATTGACAGCTTTGTGACGTGTCACGGTAACCTAAAACAGATTACTTTTTGACGCAAAAGCTCAAACGCGGTAAACACGTTTTAGTCGGGAAATATGTTTAAATTGGTTTTAAACTTGGTTTTTGAGGATATGTATAAAAAAAGATTTTTAAAAAAAGATTTTTAAAAAAAAAGAAAAATACATTCGTGTCTGTTTGATACCATTTATCTTACAACTCGTTGTTTAAACACGTATCCAACTCGCTTTCGATCGTTAGATACGTTTTAAAACATATCATAGATAAAAGTTATCTGACGGCCACTCGTGTATCATTCTCTATTTAATTTACTCGCATGGAAAATGAATGTAAATTTCAATCTATGTATTCAAACAATCGTGGGGCTTCTGTTGAAAGGCTTGCTTGCATTGTTTAAGCAGTTTTTTCTTTTGTTTCTTTTTTTTAATTTTTTTTTATTTTAATTTATTTATTTTATATAAATAAATAATAAGAGGTGTTGAAAGTTTGTTGAGCGTGTGTTTTCTGTTTGTTTTCACCCCGAAGTCGCGCGAATAAAAAATAGTTTTTATTTCCACTCGTTACATGTTCGCTTATTGTTTGGTGTTTGCTTTTTTACCGCATGTGTTACGGCAATTACACATACGCCGGACAAATTAGTGCCACATGTAAATTTTCCCCGTGTAACATATATCACCGCTGTATGAAATATATATGACCCCACCCTTTTGATGTGTGTCATGCACCTGACGGAAATCTGTTCAGTATGATAAAAAAAACTAGCAACAAACACTAGGAAATAATTACGTATAAGTAGCAGGGAGCGTGCCCTCCTTTTTGTTAGTTATGAACTCGATACCTTAAAGGTGCGTGTTCCGTTTGTTAAAAAAATTACAATATGTCTCAAAAACCGCACTGTTTATAATTTGGATTAATTTATAACTTTGGGGGTGGGGGAGGCGGATATGATCTCTTAATTAACTATAAATTCGATACCTTAAAGGTACATATTCTGTTTGTTAAATAATTACAATATGTCTCAAAAACCGTACAGCTTATAATTTGGATTAATTTATAACATGGGGTGGGGGGTACGGACATGACCACTTCTTTGTTAGTTATAAACTCGATACATTAAAGGTGCGTCTTCCGTTTATAAGACAATTACACTTCTGCTCAAAAACCATACTGTTTATAATTTGGATTAATTTATTATATGGGGAGGGGAGAAGATGGACGTGCCCTCCTCTTTGTTAACTGTAAATTCGATACCTTAAAGGCGCATGTTCTGTTTGTTGAAAAATTATAATACGTATTGTTTGTAATTTGGATTAATTTATAACATGGGGTGGGGAACTGGCATGCCCTCCTCTTTGTTAGCTATACACTTGATACCTTAAAGGTGCATGTTCTGTTTGTTCGAATGCAACAATATGTCCCCAAAACCGTACAGCTTATAATTTGATTAATTTATTGACCTGCAATACAGTGTTCATTATAGGGCATTTTTAATGCGAACTTAACATTTCTAGGCAAGTGTTAGATATAATTCAACGTTTGACATTCATATGCATATAGTTATGGAAGCATAAATTGTTATTCTTATTTATCTTTCCTATTAAATTACTGACCATTTATTAAATTGTTTATGATTTTAAATTTTATTTTGATAATTGATAAGAAATTATTATAATAATATACGAAAGGGGTGGGAGGAAGCATAAACATGTATACATAAGCAATAATAGAAGACATTGACGTACCATATGGATGGATCCAATTTAAAATACACTTTGCATTATGTCAATACAAATTCTTTTTTTTAAACAAGTGCTACGTGTGATGTCTAGGCCGGGATTCTATCCCATATACTTTGACTTAGTGTTGGGATCGATCCTCGTCGGTGGGCCCATTGGACTATTTCTCGTTCCAGCCAGTGCACCACTATTGGTATCTCAAAGGCCGTGGTATGGGCTATCCTGTCTGTGGGATGGTGTATATAAAACATCCCTTGCTACTAATGGAACAATGTAGCGGGTTTCCTCTCAAAGATTATACGTCAAAATTACCAAATGTTTGACATCCAATAGCCAATGATTAATAAATCAATATGCTCTAGTGGTGTCGCTAAACAAAACAAACTTCTACTATAAAGTTAATCTAGAGGTTTTAAATTTGAGTGAGAACCCGCAAAAAGTTTAATATATTTTATAAGCTAAGGATAGAATGCACTGTTTAAACAAAAGCTATCCAGTTCAATTAATTTTAACATCATGCCTATATCCATTTGAGGTTCAAGCATATCAGATTCTGTCTGGGGTATAAATAAATATGTCAGGAGATATGTTTTCATCGGGATGGGCTTAAAAAAGCAATTGTGGGGATTCTTTGGGGTTTTTTAAATTTAGTGGATGAGAATCTTGTCTTTTTTATATTAATTATATTTGCATTAATTTTTTTTCCACTAGGAACTGATATGTACATCATGTAACTAACAATTCCTTTATAAGAAAAAACCCTCTTTGTTCTGGTTCTGAATTTCCCGTATTGTAAAGCTAAAAGCCAGGAAATATTGCTAATTAACGTCAAGTAGGACCATTATCTTGTAGATGTTCCCCAATTCCTGAAAGTAATATGCTGGAATGTGCTGGAAAAAAAACCCCACATCTTAAACCGTATACCTAACCTAACACGCATTCCAGTTACTGCGTACTTTTAAGTTCATCCAAAGAAAAAACCATGTTATTTTAATTCCGTTTTAATTAACGCTGTGCTTTTTATGTTCTTTGTATATGGTTTCAAATTCTAAAAATCTTCTTTTTCCCCCCATTAATTGGATATAACTTTTCATTAAAGGTTGAGTGCTCAGTAACGTCATTCAAGTTTCTACACGTGGTGGCTCATATTTTGGCTATAACACCGGGAAAATATTCTACCTTTAAGTCAAAATTTCATTTTTACGGATAACACTCAGTTTGTTTTTATCTTATAGCTTTCCTCATTCTTGAGATATCACAATATATAGATGAAAGGGTCTTTATTATTTAGTGCGTATATGAATGTGTGTATATATATAAATATATATGTGTGTGTGTGTGTGTGTGTGTGTGTGTGTGTGGTGGTGGGGGGGGGGGGGTATGTGTTTGAGATGGAGACAGACATATAGAGAGTATTAGGTGCAAATTCCACTCTATGTACATGAGTTGAGTATATTCCACTTATGCGGATTCGTATACGTTTGCGGATTACGGACAAATGGAATTTGCGTCTTAGAGAGTCACACACACACACACACACACACACACACAGAGATATATATATAGATATATATATATATATATATATATATATATATATATATATACACACACACACACAGACGCAGAGAGAGTGAAGGGGGGAGCAGGTAGGCAGACAGACGCAGAGAGAGAGAGAGAGAGAGAGAGAGAGAGAGAGAGAGAGAGAGAGACACACACACACACACATAAACAGAGAGAAGGGATGAGAGAGTTTGCGAGAGAGATAGAGTGAGACAGAGTGAAAGCGAGAGGTCGCGCATAAATCAGAATTAGTAAAATGTGTTTCAGTGGCGGATACCAACTTAAAGAAGGACACCTACAGTATTTCAAAGTACACAACATTGCATAGCGTTATGATGATGCATCTATAATGTAAGGCATACAATTTGTGAAATGGAACTAACTACTACATATTTCGCACCACGTGTTTGGACTTCATATTCCAGAATTTGCCGGTTATTATTATTATCAAAACATTTTTTCTCATTTTTTTTTGACGCATATTATTTTTTCTTTCAGAAAAAGTGAAACGGCTACGTGATATTTTCACACATCACGGGAATTAAGTTGTCCGACAGTTTCGCGAACACTGCCACCCGAACATGCAACTTAAACCAGTTGACAAGATATCGGACTACAGCGATTGTGCTCGAACATGCTTGATGGTGGTTTTCGAGGGAAAGCTCAACTCGCAATGTTAGGTTTTATTGGACATGCAGGTAATTGAGTAACTCAATACGAGGCAGGTGTGACAATGTAATCTCCGCTGACCACGCTCAGGTCCGTATACGATATGCCCAGCCGTGGAGCAGTCACATTGAGTACACATTTAGTCATCACACTGTACACATGGGTGTCTTCGAGAAATATTTTGAAGACTGTTTCAGTTTGTAGAAAATGGGACAAGACACAATACAGTGTACATGTGCAACGCCCATGCAGGGACTTTCGGTTTCATAAAGCGTAACACGGATTTAGTTGTCACGTAAATGTAATGCGAAGGTATCAGTCGATTTTGCAACTGTATATATCCGCGTAGATTACGATGCTGCGTTCGGTCCCTCCTCTCCCCCTCCACCACCTTTCCTGTGCCCAGGACAGGCGTGCCCCTACAACAGCTTGCTCTGAATGTGCACGTAAAGCCCTATGACCTGACCTGACCTGATGCTGCGTTTCTGTTGATATAAGTTTTACAATATTTTTATTATTATTATCAGTTATGTGTTTTGTGAAACTGTAAATAATGTTATATTGAGGGCGAGTTTTTCAAGAATATACTGAACATTTGAAGTCGTAAAAAATATAAGACAGGAATTAATAATACATTTAACTGACTTAAAAAAACACACAAAAAAACCAACAAAAAAACAACAACCCACAAACATCTATAGTCAGTAGTTTTTTGTAAATAATTTCAGTTTGTTTTGACGTAAGAAGAAACGTAAAAGTGTTTTGGAAATAACAAAAATTTACTATATTTGTGTGCAACTTACAATTCAATCAGCTCATAAATAAATAATTTGTAGTGAATTCCATAGCATGACAAATGGGTGTTTTCTGTGGAACGAACTATAAATGTATTCTTGTTAGCATTAAATAACCCAAATATCTTATAACAAGGGTTAAGGTTATTGTATATTTTATAGCAACATCACGCATGCGATTGGATAACAACTGAATATTAGGTGGTGCGTTTTTATTGGAATTCAGTTTGATTTTGATAAAATTAAATGTAAATTTACAATAACGTTTGTAACACGGTATATCAGTTGATCACGAGTTTTGAAACATTGTTTATCAACTGATCATACATTTTCCAAAAGCTGTACGTAGGAACGATATCTCGAGTGTGGGGGGGTGGGGTGGGGGGGGGGGGTACAACCTCTAGTTGGGAGGCCAAAGTCTCTAGAGGGAGCACAGACCACATTTTTATCTCTATTTGTATTGAGTAGTACATTTTCATCCTCGAGTGGGGAGGGGAGACACAGCCAACACCCCCCCCCCCCTCCACCCACCCACCCATACACCCCACACACACCTCTGTTCCTACAGGGTTGATATGTCATTTGATCGCGATTTTGTAATATTGTAATATTGTTATGAAACTGTTGATTAAGAGTTTTGCAGAACTGTAATTAGTATATTGATCGCAAGTTTTGCAAATTTGTAAAGTAATCAATCATAAACATTGTAAAATACTAGTAGTAAATATTATTATATAGATCGTAAGTTTTGTAATATTGTAAAACAGCAGTCTCATGTAGCGATGCTAACTCACTGATTAATGTTTCGTCACATAGTATATATTTTTATTATAGTTATTACAGGTTTATATATCTGTATATATGTCTGTCTGCTTAATTAGTTAAATATTTATTTAATAATAATACACGTATGCTAGAATTAAAACTGTGTGAAAGAAAACACGCTTAATATCCCCAAGTCCATGTGTGAATAACCGATTACCTTTACTAGAAGTGTTGAAGGGAAAATAAATAAAGATAGACAACTGAATACGAATTGACGCGATCATAAGAAAACATCAGCCTGGGGTTTGTTGAAGACTCGGACCACCTCTCGCAAAAAGGTGTAGTGACCTGTGTTAAAGTACATTGTTTGAAAAATTTTACTTTTAAAACATTGAAAGAAACAGCGGTAAAGAATTCAACCAGTTTTTACAAAAACAAAACAAAACAAAAACATATGGTCAAGGAATCCGCAATTTATTTGAAAATAGCTTTTGAAAGAGGTGCTTTAAAATATCAGCCACCATCAGAGGATTAAAAAAGAAGAAGTTATAAAACCGATTGTATGTCGGGATGAACAGTTCGTGGGTGAGTAATGCCTTGCTTTGACAGGTGCAGCAGACACTGTTGTTCAAAGGGTGTCATCAGCAATGCATTCGAGAGTCCCGTCCAACACAAACATGGCAGATACCTTTATGACAATACCATTTATTAGTAGCTAGAAGTAGTACAGGAGGAGAAAAACGTAAAGAAGCGTGTCATCCGCAATGGATTCGATGGTCTCGTCTAACACAGATATGGCACATACCTTTCATAACAATACCTTTACTGGTAGCTAGAGGTAACAGGAGAAAGACGTAAACAGTTTTCAAATCGAGGGTTGCAACCAGAATGTTCAACCAGCCGTTTTTCGCTAAATATTTGCGAACTATTTTGAATGATTTTCAAAGTGGACGGGGCGGGATGTACCCCAATGGTAAACCGTCCGCTTGATGCGCGGTTGGTCTGGGATCGATCCCCGTTGGTGGACCCTGTGACGGTACATGCTCTTAATTTCTTTTCGCCTGTGGCGATTTTAATTGTTTTAGAGGGCCGTGTGCAGTTCCAAATGCACTTAGCCCAGGTGGCCAGTAGTTACGTAATACCTCCACGAGTGCGGTTTTTACAACCGTCATTTTGGCGACTGGCGACAGAATGTCTGGTCATCTAAGAAAATATTCCGACTCTGGGAGAGGTGGAAATATCAGATGATAGGTGAGGTACGGCGTTGTTACCCCAGGGGATATTCGCTGTCTCTGAGAGTTTTGAATAAATAGCTAGGATTTTAGAGATATCGGGGAGAAACATAACGAAGGCTCCAGGGGAACGTTAGTCCGTCCGGACTGGTAATTATACATTTTCTGCTCTGTGTATAACCTTGATGTGATTGATGTGACTTTAAATATTTTAATACTGTATTATACCAATATTATTTAGACGGTGCTGCCGGTCATCTGACGCAGTAATCTGTAGGCTCACTGTCCTAAATAATTATAAAAAGCTTAACCAGTCATCCTAGAGGACCTAGGTAAACTGTAGGTTATTGTCTTTATTGTGATAGGTACCAGTATTAATTCTGTGTTACAAGGTTACTGAACGAGTAGTAAGGGTTAATTAAAAATTAACCAGTTAGGAATAGAGTTGTAATTCCTTTATTTATTAAGTTCTCCTGGAAGCGTTTCTCAATTATCACACGTTACTGAACGAGTAGTAGGAGTTAATTAAAAATTAACCAGTTAGGAATAGAGTTGTAATTCCTTTATTAATTAAGTTCTCCTGGAAGCGTTTCTCAATTATCACACGTGTGGGTGTTGTGTCACGATAAAGTTATTAGCATATTGTGTAAACTAGACACCTAGAGATTAACTAATTAAGTGATCAGTTCTGGGTTGTTATTATTTGTTGTTGTTAATTAACTACTGCGGCAGTACATTTGTCAGCGTAGGTTAATACAGATTCCAAAGTGTATTGTGTTTTTGTTGTGTTTTCTAGTGAACTAAACGTGCTATATTACATATACTTTATATAGATCGTATCTCTGATCATACCTAGACGAGTCATACTAGGGTATAACCGCCCGTTACAGAGAGATCTAATAGATATACAGTTAGGAGAGATATTTGGATAATTGTGTTTCATTCAGTTACGGGTATTATAGGATCCCCGTGACAGGAGTGAAAATTGGGGCGCTCGTCCCGGATCTGAAACGGGACATGCATATTTAAAAAAAATATTGTTTGTAAATGGGGGCTTTATAAATTATTTTTACAAATAACTAGAAGTAGCAACGTTGTTCACTAGAAAATTAATTAATAATAAGTGCGTCATATCTAAACATGGATAAGAATTTGCTGGATAGGCCTACGCTCAGTGTAGTGGAGATTAAGCGAGCACGTAAGGCCGAGTTAGTTGAAATCGCGGGTGAGCGAGAAATTGATTTAACATCAGCTAAAATCTTAGGAGATATAAGGTCAATTATTATCCAGGAAGTTTTTGGTGATAGTCCTGTTATGGAAGAAAGTGAGATTGTTCCAGAGATAGAGATAAATGAGTTAAGTGTGGAACAACAATTAGCTTTTAAAAAGCTTGAGTACGAAAGAAAAGAACGTGCATTAGATAGAGAGAGAGATAGAGAAGATATATATATATATATATAGAGAGAGAGAGAGAGAGAGAGAGAGAGAGAGAGAGAGAGAGAAGAGAGGGATAGAGAGAAAGAAGAGAGGGATAGAGAGAAAGAAGATAGGGATAGAGAAGATAGAGAGAGGGGGAGAGAGAGAGAGAGAGAGAGAGAGAGAGAGAGAGAGAGAGAGAGAGAGAGAGAGAGAGAGGAGAGATAGAGAGAAGATAGACATAGAGAGAGAGAGAGAGAGAGAGAGGAGAGAGAGAGAGAGAGAGAGAGAGAGAGAGAGAGAGAGAGAAGATAGACATAGGGAGAGAGAGAGAGAGAGAGAGAGAGAGAGAGAGAGAGAGAGAGAGAGAGAGAGAGAGAGAGAGAGAGAAGAGAGGGATAGAGAATTCCAGTTTGAAAAATTAAAAGTGGAACATGAGTTAAAGTTGAATACTGAAGAAGTTAGACGAGAGGCAGGAAATGGTTTTAACATGTCGGAGGCTTATAGATCAGTGCCTGTATTTGATGACCAGGAGGTAGATATGTTCTTTCAACTTTTTGAACGGGCCGCTAAGCAACTAAATTGGCCGCAGTCTAAGTGGACATTGTTAGCCGTGTCTAAGTTTAAGGGGAAGGCTAGTGTAGCTTATAATTCAATGAGTGATGAGCGAGCAAGTCAGTACGACCTAGTTACGGCTGCGGTGTTGAGAGCTTATGAATTACGACCTGAGGATTATCGTTTACGGTATAGCGAGTTGAGAAAAACGCAGGGTCAGTCTTATAGTGAGTTTGTGGCTAAGAAGGCAGGGATGTTTGATAAATGGGTTGTGTCTCATCAGGTAGAGTCATATACCGAGTTACGGGAGTTGTTGATCTTACAGGACATTAAAAATGGATTACCAGTTAGCTTACGTATTCATTTAGAGGATCGTGATGTCAAAAAGATAGAGGAGGCAGGCATAGTGACAGATGACTACGTGTTAATACACAAGGCTCAGGCAGTACAGGGTAGCTCTATACAACAGGGTGATAAGAAGAAACTTCAGCCAGGTTTTTCCCGGGAAAGTAACTATCGGGGAGAGTCATCTAGTTGGTCAGCTAGTCAGGCAAGGAATGCACCTGGTGGGCAAAGTAAGGATAAGCCTGCATTATCAGCCAATGTACGAACTTTTCGTCCACATTGCAGTTACTGTAAAAAGGATAACCATCTTGTCGGGGACTGTTTTAAAAGGAAACGCGATAATGCGCAAGTGGTCGGTTTAGTGAGGTCAGCTCCGTTAGCGAGAGAGTTAATGGTTAGTCCCATGGCAGAGAAAGTAAACCCGTATGTGTCCACTGGTATGGTTTGTGATGTGAAACAAGAGTTGTGTCCTAAGGCAATATCAGTCTATCGAGATACTGGTTGTAGTCAGTCGCTTATAACGTCAAAGTGTTTAGTTGGTATTAAGAATTCAGATACAGGACGTAGTTTTGCCTTAACCTCAGTTACTGGAGAAAAAATGGTTGTCCGGTTACATAAGGTTTTCTTGTGTTCGAAGTTTGTGACGGGACCAGTCATTATGGGTGTTGTAAAGGACTTGCCTGTTGAAAACATAGGAGTTTTGTTGGGAAATGATTTGACTAGTCAGTGTTGTCAGCCGAAATGTGACCAATTGTTAATCAAAGACAGCCCTGTACCAATAAAAGAGTGTGAGGTTGATGAGATTAAATATCCTGCGTGTATAAAGACTAGGGCTATGGCCAGAAGGGTAAAACGAGACCCAGAGGATATTTGTGATTTGTCTGATACGTGTGTGAGCCATGAAATTGGAGTGGATGAGGTTATCAGTAAAATGGTAGATAAGTCAACCGAGGAATTAAATGTGGTGGAACCTGTTGATCTCCCGCAGAGGGGAATTGAACCAGTTGTGTTTGATAGAGAGGATTTACCTTGTAATAAACAAGAGTTAGTTCTAGAGCAGGGGGCTGATCCAAATTTGTTGGCAGCTCGCACTACCTTGTTAACTGTGGACAAGGTAGTATTAATGAATAAGAGAGTTAGAGATAGAAAGGATAGGAAGCAACTGAGCCATGCTCAGAGCAAAATAAAATCAGTGTTTGATAGGAAGGCTAGGAGTCGGGAATTTAAACCAGGGGATAAAGTGCTGCTGTACCTTCCCATTAAACGGGGTTCATTACAGAACAGGTATTTCGGTCCCTATGTTGTGCACAAACGGGTTAATGAGACAGGGTATGTGATAAACACTCCTGATAGGGTTAGGAAAAGTAGGTATTGTCACATCAATTTGCTAAAAGGTTATTTTGACAGACTGCCGATAGTTCCAGTGATACCGGTCCAAATTGAGAGTCACTCAATTTCCTGTGATGACGTCAAGACTGCAGAGATCAAATTAACCAACAGCCAGATTATAGCAGACTTGAGCCCCCAGCGAGCAAAGTTGACTACGTTGAAACAAGACAATGTTTCCATTTGTCAGGACCTTCCAACGGTTACCAATACCTTAAGCCAGGATGTGCGCTTGGAACCCAACGCTACACCGATTCGACAGCATGCCTATCGGAGAAAACCTGGAAAACGTGCGCCACTGAAAAAGAAGGAAACGAAGTCCCAGTGGTCAGATGAATGCGAGAAGTCATTCAACCGTCTCAAGCAGATGCGCTACTCGTCTCCCGTGATAGCAGCACCAGACTACCGAATGCCTTTCAAGCTAGCTGTGGATGCCAGTGACGTGGGAGCTGGAGCTGTGCTGTTCCAGGATGACGAAAATGGACTGGACCATCCTGTAAGTTTCTTCTCCAAAAGGTTTGACAAACATCAGGTGAACTATTCCACTATAGAGAAGGAAGCTTTGGCCATGGTACAAGCTCTGAAGCATTTTCAGATCTACGTGAAATCGGCAGTGCATCAAGTGGTGGTCTTTACTGATCATAATCCGCTTACCTTCATACACAGAATGAAAGCCACCAACCAGAGAGTTTTGAGGTGGAGTCTTCTTCTGCAAGAATACCCAATTACCATTGAACATATCAAGGGCACATCCAATGTTATCGCTGATGCCCTGTCCCGAAGTTGAACGTTATGATAATGTGTTGACATTCTTGAATTCTGTTTTGTTTTTATATATTTTATTTGTATACCAGGGACTCAGAGACTCGGTGTGATTACTGGTAGTCACCTTATTATTACATGTGTTATAAATGCCCGGATGCGTCGGTTAACGCACTTTTTGTTTTAATGTAGTATATTTCCCTATTCCTAGAGTAGAGGAAATATCCTTTTTGAGGTGGGGGTGTGTGACGGTACATGCTCTTAATTTACGTAAGTTACGTAATACCTC
The DNA here is from genome assembly GCF_016097555.1 of Gigantopelta aegis. Classification (NCBI taxonomy): domain Eukaryota; kingdom Metazoa; phylum Mollusca; class Gastropoda; order Neomphalida; family Peltospiridae; genus Gigantopelta; species Gigantopelta aegis. The sequence continues at coordinate 17,689,814 of NC_054700.1, read as the reverse complement.
CGCGAGTGCGGTTTTTACAACTGTAATTTTGGCGACTGGCGACATAATGTCTGGTCATCTAAGAAAATATACCGACTCTGGGAGAGGTGGAAATATCAGATGATAGGTGAGGTACCGCGTTGTGCCCCCAGGCGATATTCGCTGTCTCTGAGAGTTTTGAATAAATAGCTAGGATTTTAGAGATATCGGGGAGAAACATAACGAAGGCTCCAGGGGAACGTTAGTCCGTCCGGACTGGTAATTATATATTTTCTGCTCTGTGTATAACCTTGATGTGATTGATGTGATTTTAAATATTTTAATACTGTATTATACCAATATTATTTAGACGGTGCTGCCGGTCATCTGACGCAGTAATCTGTAGGCTCACTGTCCTAAATAATTATAAAAAGCTTAACCAGTCATCCTAGAGGACCTAGGTAAACTGTAGGTTATTGTCTTTATTGTGATAGGTACCAGTATTAATTCTGTGTTACAAGGTTACTGAACGAGTAGTAAGGGTTAATTAAAAATTAACCAGTTAGGAATAGAGTTGTAATTCCTTTATTTATTAAGTTCTCCTGGAAGCGTTTCTCAATTATCACACGTTACTGAACGAGTAGCAAGGGTTAATTAAAAATTAACCAGTTAGGAATAGAGTTGTAATTCCTTTGTTAATTAAGTTCTCCTGGAAGCGTTTCTCAATTATCACACGTGTGGGTGTTGTGTCACGGTAAAGTGATTAGCATATTGTGTAAACTAGACACCTAGAGATTAACTAATTAAGTGATCAGTTCTGGGTTGTTATTATTTGTTGTTGTTAATTAACTACTGCGGCAGTACATTTGTCAGCGTAGGTTAATTCAGATTCCAAAGTGTATTGTGTTTTTGTTGTGTTTTCTAGTGAACTAAACGTGCTATATTACATATACTTTATATAGATCGTATCTCTGATCATACCTAGACGAGCCATACTAGGGTATAACCGCCCGTTACAGAGATATCTAATAGATATACAGTTAGGAGAGATATTTGGATAATCGTGTTTTATTCAGTTACGGGTATTATAAGATCCCCGTGACAGACCCATTGGACTATTTCTCGTTCCAGCCAGTGCTCCACAACTGGTGTAACAAAGGCCGTGGTATGTACTATCCTGCCTGTGGGATGATGTATATAAAAGATCCCTTGCTGCTAATCGAAGAGAGTAGCCCATGAAGTGGCGACAGCGGGTTTTCTCTCTCAATGTCTGTGTGGTCCTTAACTATACGTCTGACGCCATATAACCGTGAATAAAATGTGTTGAGTGCGTCGTTAAAGAAAACATTTCCTTCCTTCCTTCAAAGTGGACATTAGGGTTAATGGCTGGCTGAACTTATGCCTAGCTTTTCTCCTTTTTTTTCTTTTTCAAATGTATTCGTCTTCTTCTTTTTTTTTTCCCCTTTCCTTTTTTCTTTCTTTTTTTTTGGGGGGGGGGGGGTAAGGGAGAGTGAGGTTGACAGCAGAGGCGGATCCAGGATTTTGTAAAGGGTGACACAAAATTCTAAAAAGGGCAAGTTTGGGTTTCCCGAAGGCACTTGAGCCGAGCTTCTAAAGGGAGACTTGTACTTTTGTCGACTTTTGACAGCGACGTTAACACGCCCAATCGACTGGACACTTCGTTGTTTCCCGCTATTTCATCTGTGATCTTCAGAATATCTTGTTGTTCAAATTTAAATTCTTCATGTTTTTCCACATTATAAAAAGTGTCAAACTGCTTTGTTCGATCAAGAAATAACCAGTTTTGTCGACATATTTGCCTGTTTTTGAATCGCAACACACCAGCGCGGCCATTTTCCTTTCAGACTTATCCGGCGGATAGGCCTTTATACGCAGAAAATGTAGCGAAAAGCGTTATTCGCGTTTAGGCTATTCGGGGAGCTCTGTCCTGCTGCAATGCATACCAAATTTCTCCACTTATCCGGCGGATAGGCACTATTCCCGGATAGTGGATTTATCCGCCCCTCATGCATACGGCCCCAGGAGATTCGGGTTCGGGGACATACTCCTTGGAAGATTCGGAATTAAAGATGCTTAGAGACGCGAGTAATTTTGTTTTGTATATTATGGATGATGTATTTTTTAAGTCACTAAAAAGGAAACTTGAAACGGGATGGGGGGATTCAAGGGACCCGATGTCACACACCCCCCCCCCCCCCACACACACACACCTCCCCCCGGCTCTCCTCTGGATCCGCCAATACACGTAATACTGTTTGCTAGCTCCAGTGTCATTATGAATGGCACCGTGCTGTTATATAAGACGTACGGGAGTTGGGGACATGGCAGGTGGCATTGCGATAAATGAAGAACAAGGAGCCTCCAGTCACCCTACATTTATCCCGCATTTATCTAGATGTCTTTAGCGTTTTCTGACACTGCACTTACACGATAACAATTATGTTATGTCACGGGGGTTTTGTGCTCATTTACAATGACAATGTGTGCACAAGTCTGTCATGTTATTTACTCTAGCCTCACGACTGCTTTTTAACCCAGATGTTGGCCTGCACGGGTGTATCTGGAAGGTGCTAGGGCTAAGAAACGTTGATTTGGTGATAAGTACTATAGATTAAAGTGCACCTCTCCATCAACAATATACTGGTCTCGGCTAAACCGCGGACTTAAGGTTGGAAGGTAATGGCTTCGCACCCAGTATTCAAGTGTAAATGTTTGTTTTCATTTAACGAAACCACTTTAGAGTACATTGATTTATTAATCATCGGCTGTTGGATGTCAAACATTTGGTAATTTAGACATATAGTCTTAGAGAGATGAAACCCGCTACAGTTTTTTCATTAGTAGCAAGGAATCGTTTATATGCACCATCTCACAGATAGGATAGCACGTACCACAGTTCTTCGATATACCAGTCATGGTGCACTGGCTGAAACGAGAAATAGCCCAATGAGGAGTGGCAGTCTTCTTGTAAACGAAACACATGGCAGCGATTCGTGGAAACAATCACAACCTTTCGACTCCATCTTGTGCAGAAATACGATGATGTCCGTCGTTTATGACCTATTACGCATAATATTTTTACTCAACTTCTTAATTTTGATAATTCTGGAAGTTTGAGGCAGACCATTGCAAACTTTACTATGTCAGTCCGTGTGCTACTTAAATTACCCAGACAGTGAACACAGGAATGCACGAGAGTTTTGTAAATAGCTTAGTAGGTTTAAAATCAGTTCAATATTGCATTAGGCAGCACTAAACCAAATAACTTCCGGCTGGGTCAAAGGTCGAAGTCCTGTGGTTGGTTATAAATGTGAGTGTGTTGGTTGTGTTAAAAATGTATGCAATTTTATTTCATCTAGTACCACTGTGTCAAGTAGTCTTGTACTTGTAACATGTACGGGGTACCTGTAAAACAAAGTACTAAAATTTTGTGCGAAACTAGGGGTGTTGTAAAAACATCTGGTTATACCGAAAATGAGCCATGAAAGGTACCATTTTCTTCAGTTAATACTTTGAGGTAGGGGTTGTAGTACTGATATTTATGGGTCATAGTTTGGTTGATATATTGCATATAGTGTTTTTAAACACAAACGTTAACATCGATTTTATTTGGTATAGTCTTATCATTAATGATATCCAATAATGGTGTCACTTCTAGAATTACGACTGTTACTTCCATAATTACGACTGTTACTTCTAGAATTACGACTGTTAATTCAAGAATTACGACTGTTACTTCTAGAATTACGACGGTTAATTCAAGAATTACGACTGTTACTTCCATAATTACAACTGTTACTTCTAGAATTACGACTGTTACTTCTAGGATTACGACTGTTACTTCTAGAATTACGACGGTTAATTCAAGAATTACGACTGTTACTTCCATAATTACAACTGTTACTTCTAGAATTACGACTGTTACTTCTAGGATTACGACTGTTACTTCTAGAATTACGACGGTTACTTCTAGGATTACGACTGTTACTTCTAGGATTACAGCTGTTACTTCTAGGATTACGACTGTTATTTCTATGATTACGACTGTTACTTATAGAATTACGAATGTTACTTCTAGGATTACGACGGTTACTTCTAGAATTACGACTGTTACTTCTAGGATTACGACGGTTACTTCTAGAATTACGACTGTTACTTCTAGGATTACGACTGTTACTTCTAGAATTACAGCTGTTACTTCTAGAATTACGAATGTTACTTCTAGGATTACGACGGTTACTTCTAGAATTACGACTGTCACTTCTAGGATTACGACTGTTACTTCTAGAATTACGACGGTTAATTCTACATCTAGAATTATTTGTACAATTTCGTCGGTTATTTCTAAAATTCCGACTCTTCGTGGCATTTTGATAACTGGTGTCAAAATAATAATAGACATAAATTGCGCAATGGTCGTATCAAGGCTGGTAGATAATGAATTCGTATTCCAGAACGGACTTTCTGATACACAAATTATATAATAGTCATGGTAAACATCTGAGCTACGAAAATGAAATAAATAAAAATTTCAAACCACTATGTGTTATAATATTTCTTCCATTATTAATTTTTGTTTCATTTACTGGTTTGGTCAACCAAACAGTAAAGTTTGTTTTATTTAACGACGCCACTAGAGCACATTGATTTTTTTTATCTTATCATCGGCTACTGGACGTTAAACATATGGTCATTCTGACACTGTTTTTTTAGAGGAAACCCGCTGTCGCCACATAGGCTACTCTTTTACGACAATCTTTTATTTGCGCTTCCCACAGGCAGGATAACACAAACCATGGTCTTTGTTGAACCAGTTATGGATCACTGGTCGGTGCAAGTGGTTTACACCTACCCACTGAGCCTTGCGGAGCACTCACTCTGGGTTTGGAGTCGGTATCTGGATTAAAAATCCCATGTCTCGACTGGGATCCGAACCCAGTACCTTCCAGCCTGTAGACCGATTGCCTAACTACGACGCCACCGAGGCCGGTTTGGTCAACCATACCCAGAGAAATAATTATGATATAAACACATGTGTCTTTGCCATGACGAATACTGTAGTTACGTTAACATGCTGTTTGTTAGTTACATATAAATTGACACCTACCTTTTGGCTGTAAGAATGATACGGCAACAGGAAACAGAAAAATATCACCAACATTTCACGTTGAAATCTGAAATAGCAAAAATAAGATAAAAAATATTTTGTGACAAATTTATTGTGAAAACAATATTGTATATAAAACATGATTAAATATTGGCTTCCGTAGTCCCCGGAAAGCAATGCACAGAATTACTGATTGAAACTTTCAATGTTGTTTCATCTGGTCAGCAAATTCCTGTAATTCCATATATACTACAATCCCGTTGGCTCGAACCCCGCCGGTGCTCCAGAAAGTGTTCGACCCATCGGGTAGTTCGACCTAACCATTTGGTCAACATCGGGTAAGTGTAACTCGGGACTTCGTTTTTGGTTCGAGTGTTGCGGTGTATTCGACCCTTTTGAGTTCGACCGAACGAGATTCTATTGTAGTTTAAATCAAATGTACCAACTGCTATTGTGCTTAAAATATGTGCGGGTCCTACTAAAACCAGGGTGACATTTTTGTGTATGCGGAACTATGTTAATCAAAGACGCTTCCCATTATGTCTAAAACAAGCTGCTTACCACCCCCACCCCCACCCCCATCCCCACCCCCACCCCCACTCCCCACACCCCCGTCTCCCGTCTTGTTCTGATTTACTTCAAGGATGAAGGATGGTAAAATGTATATCCATGATGTATATGTTGATTGAAAACAAATAAAGAAATGTTTCATTTAACGACGCACTCAACACATTTTATTTGCGGTTATATGGCGTCAGACATATGGTTACGGACCACACAGAGTTGGAGAGGAAACCCGCTGTCGTCACTACATGGGCTACTCTTTCCGATTAGCAGCAAGGGATCTTTTATTTGCGCTTGCCACAGGCAGAATAGCACAAACCATGGCCTTTGTTGAACCAGTTATGGATCACTGGTCGGTGCAAGTGGCTTACACCTACCCATTGAGCCTTGCGGAGCACTCACTCAGGGTTTGGAGTCAGTATCTGGATTAAAAATCCCATGCCTCGACTGGGATCCGAACCCAGTACCTACCAGCCTGTAGACTGATGGCCTAACCACGACGCCACCGAGGCCGGTTTGTTGATTGAAATGCTGCGTGTAGCAGTTTTAGCCACATAGGATTTTGTGGTGTTCGCCCTATGGGGGATCTAACTCAGTCGGCAGAGCGCTCGCCTGAGGTGCTTGCGTCATAGGATCGAATCACCTCAGAGGACCCATACTCTGATTGGATTGTTCCCATCCCAACCAGTGCACCACGACTGGAATATAAAAGGCCGTGGTTTGTGCTGTCGTGTCTGTGGGATGGTGCATATAAAAGATCCCTTGCTACTAATGGAAAAATGTAGCGGGTTTCTTCTTTAAAACTATATGTTTGAATTACCATATTATGTTTGACATCCAATAGTCGATGATTGATAAATCAATGTGCTCTAGTGGTGTCGTTAAACGAAAAAAACTTTAACTTTAACTTTAACTCTATAGGAGATCAAATCAAAAACGAGAACCTAGTAAGGTGGCGACCGGTCTCGGTGGCGTCGTGGCAGGCCATCGGTCTACAGGCTGGTAGGTACTGGGTTCGGATCCCAGTCGAGGCATGGGATTTTTAATCGAGATACCGACTCCAAACCCTGAGTGAGTGCTCCGCAAGGCTCAATGGGTAGGTGTAAACCACTTGCACCGACCAGTGATCCATAACTGGTTCAACAAAGGCCATGGTTTGTGCTATCCTGCCTGTGGGAAGCGCAAATAAAAGATCCCTTGCTGCCTGTCGTAAAAAGAGTAGCCTATGTGGCGGCAGCGGGTTTCCTCTAAAAACAGTGTCAGAATGACCATACGTTTGACGTCCAATAGCCGATGATAAGATAAAAAATCAATGTGCTCTAGCGGCGTCGTTAAATAAAACAAACTTTACTTTACTTTAGTAAGGTGGCAAACGTGTGCCTACTTCTTTTGTTGTTTATGCAATCAAATATATTTTCAATAAAAATAAAAAAATCAATGTCTTGATGTGCGCAACATATTTTTTTATGATACTTTATTTTCGTACGTACTTTTTACAAATTTATCATAATAAATCAACAGGGTGTGTGGCACTTCAAAACAATTCAACTGATCACAATCAACATCATTTAACAAGATAACATTTTAAAGATTTCTATTGTCGAGTGCCCGGCGGATATGTAGCCGATCACACACTCAAAAAAAACCCTGCACCCGGCTAGAAGTGAGAGAAACAAAATCAAGCAAGGGGTTAGGGGTGGGGTGTGGTGGGTGGGTTTTAGTCCAGTGGATATAGTGCACACCATCACACAGACAGGATAGTACATACCACGGCCTTTGTTACACCAGTTGTGGAGCACTGGCTGGAACGAGAAATACATTGCTAGAGACCATACCTTTACATGCAGTTAAAATATATGAATTAACAAGCGATTGCACTAATAGAATTGTCTGTTATTACAGGTTCAACTGTAAATAGTCATGCAGATACTTCTGGATTTAAAGGCATACTGTCACAAAAATAATTTGATTTGTCCCTAAATGTACTTTATTCAACCATTTTCATAACCACCATACTCCATTTATTAATGACATTTAGTAAAAATAATTGAATTATGGCAATGGTCCATAATTCAAAAACTACAACTGACGAAAGGGATGACATGGATTTCACTTCATCATGGTTTAGTTAAGCTGATGCGATAGCAGATTTGGTTTCCAACAATTAATGTAATTTTTATTTATTATCCATTTTTAGAGAAATAAGGTCCTTAAATCCGTGACAGTATGCCTTTAAAATAAATATGCATCTGTAAATAGATGGTTGTTAATACAATCTGTCCAGGTTGGGCTGTACTGTCCCCAAGGACGTAGATAATTTTGAGCCATGGTCGATATGCAATTATATACTTCTGCAGTTAAAAAACAAATATTAGTATGTAAACAGAAAGTTAAAGATGTTTTTTGTTTAACGACACCACTAGAGTACATTGATTTATTAATAATCGGCTACTGGGTGTCAGACATTTGATCATTTTTACAGTCTTAGAAGAAACCCGCTACATGTTGTTTTTCATTTTTTTTTTCATTAGCAGCAAGGGCTCTTTTTAGATGACTGTTAATATATTAAGTCCATGTTCAGCTGTACTGGCCAGTATATTAAACCCGCGTATGTACTATCATAGCTACTAATGGGAAAATGTAGTGGGTTTCCTGTCTAAGATTATATGCCAAAATTAGCATATGTTTGACATCTAATAGCCGATGATTAATATATCAATGTGCTCTAGTGGTGTCGTTAAACTTTAGTCGAAGAGGATACTGGCGTAGCCAGGATTTTATATTGGGAGGCAACCCACACTATATATGTATATATGTATGTGTGTATGATTTTATCAAATTGAATACAGTTGTTGTTTTTTTAATTTATTGGGGGGACATGGCACCCGTGTCCCCACCCCCTACGCCACTGGTAGAGAAAATCCGCTACATTTTGTTTTTCATTAGCAGCATAGGATCTTTTAGATGACTGTTAATACAATTAATCCAAGTTTAGATGTACTGTCCATAAAAAAAAAAAAATAATACAAAAATTATGACATGGAGGATTTTGCTCCAGGTGAGAAAGATCCGCCATGATTGTTCAATGACTGTGAACACCGCGAGCGCCTCAGTTTGAAGGCTAACCCAGCTCCCCGGCTTCACATTTGACAGGCATTACGGGCAGACATTACGTTTAATCACTCATGATAACACTGCCATAAAGAAAGCCTTTCATATACATTTTTATAGCTCCTACACAATGCTGTCTGTTTGCCGAGTCATTACAACATACCTCGACCTTTTTTTAGGAGCGTGGCTATACAGATGCACTAAAATGCGATATGCTATGAGCAGTTATATGACTGGTGGTATGGAAGTCGGGAGTAGGCCTATAAAGCATTGGTTTTATGTTATAGCTAGCAAATTTTTTAATGCCAGGTGTCAGGGCGAAGTTGTGAATACATGTTTTAAAAGGGGCTGTTCGTCAGTTCGTAGCCATGAAAAACAGACATTTGATTAATCTACTCAAACGTAATGCACCCGAGTAATAAAAACTTACGAAAAGTTGGAAATAAAAAAACATTATACATGGGCGGATCCAAGGGGGGGGACCAGGGGGACGCGTCCCCCCAAAAAATTGTTCAAGTGCCCTCAAAATGTCCAAGTGCCCTTTTTGTTTGTAGAATTTTTTTTTTTTTAAGTAAACAATAATTATATTGTAGATAAATGAAATCAAGATTTCCGTGTACATGCGCAAGCTTGCAGATATGTGTCTGTGTTATTGAGTCTCAATGGGGCCCCATTGAGGTTCTAACGCGAGTGACGCCAATTTACTTCATTATTGCTAGTATATTATGACGTAGAACTGTAGGAATTCATATTAATTGTAAATATCAAAACTTGTAGTAAGGTGCCCTTTTGACGAGTCAATGTGCCCTTCTTTTTTGGTCCCCCCCCCCCCCCCCTAAAAATATTTCCCGGATCCGCCCATGTTATAGGTCGGATTACAAAGCTTGTTTTTTGTCTTACTCGTGTGGAACTACGTATATCTACAATGCTTAAACACCTGCGCTTTAACAAAAATAGGGTTCGTAAATTCATCCACTATGTCGATAAATATAATTGGAAATCCGTTTGATCTAGTTATTTAAAAATTTGTTTGGCGGTTCAGGCACGGATGCAGGATTTCTGAAAGGGGGGGGGGGGGGGGTCTAAATGTGATGACTGATCTTTCCTTTTACACAGAAGAGTTAATATAATCACGTTTCCCTTTAACGGTTACGGTCGGTTTTCAAAAAGGGGGGAGGGGGGGGGGGGGTCCGGAACCCTGGACCCCCTCCCCTGGATCCGCTACTGCGGGTTGGAAGAAAACGCCATATACGAACATAATTATTTTAGGCAAACATCTACACTGAGTCACCACAACTATTTATAATGACTACAAGTACACTGAATATCATTGTTTTGATATTTTTAAAGTATATATTATATTTGTCACAATATAAGGATCTCTTGAGAATGTTTTCTAAATTTAGGTGTTTGGCGCATAAATTATAAGTACAGAAAAGCAGATATAATCCAGTAATAGAAAGAAATGAAACTAGCCGTATAAAGCGTAATCTGAATCAAGTGAAAGATGAATATCATTTTCTTTTAGTATGTCCACAGTATGCTTTGAGCAGGACATATTTTATATCAGAATACTTTATAGTAAATCCTTCCAGAGAAAAAAGTTATTTATTGATTTCCACCCAAAATATAAAGTGTATTAAAGAAATAGCCTTGTTTCTAAAGAGAAATCTGCCAGTTTAAATTTAATATGTATTGTAATTTGTACTCCAGTAGCGTACGATTCATTTCTTTTAAAAGTAGTTATCTTCGTCATGTGGGCTCAATAACTGAATAAATATCTTGTTTTGTCTAATAATGAAAAATGGTTATATTGGCAGAACACATGTTACAATGGTTACAAACTTACATTAGCATTTATGTTATGATATATTGGATGTGTTTTTCTTCACAACTTTATACTTTCATGTATTTTCTTCAGCCAACCTTCTTACTGAGTCACTGACTCTACATTTAATTTGTATTTTTCATTGTATGTTTTCTGTAAGTGTTATGTAATACTTTATGCAATAAACTTGTTCTGTTCTGCTCTGTCGGCAATCTGATTAAAATTAGCTCCACTATTACATGTGGTTCTAACAGCAGCCCGTTGGAGCTCATGTCCAGTTGATGATGATGATAACTAGTTTAACGTGCCCATATACCACTAGGGTTTCGAACACGCCCATCCCGAGTCCGACCTCCGATAAGATCGGTAGCCTGACTCGGGATGGAGGGGGGGGGGGGGGGAGGTGAAAATGGGCAGAATTTTGAAAATAGCAATTAGTAAAAAAGTTAATAAATTAAAGAAAAAAAAGAAAAAGGTTACAAGCCAAAAATAAAAAAGAATTGACTGCTCGGCCGAATATTTATATAATTTGGAGCATTTTAGAAGGACAGTCCAAAATTAAATAAGAGAAAGAAGAGAGGATCGGACTATTTAATAATATTACAAAAAAGAAGTAATTTCGACATAAAATTTTGAACGCAGATCTAAACGTTTAAAGTCCGATCGATATGTCCACGCGAGTGGCCTCGTTAAGGCCGTTTGGGTGCACAGCTTAAAGGGACGAGATGGGTTGCATCCCGTCAAGAAAACCCCTAGATTGACAGTCGATAGACGTTGAAGGTGTAGTGCTGTGCTGAAATACAGATCTTGAGAAGCCGGATCCGTCTGAACGAGTAGAGTATCAGACTAGGGTATAGTCCAGTCGTCATGGGTTGGTATAGTGGTGCGGACGGGCCCGACTCCGGAGGATACGAGATGGTATCACTATAAAATAATGTAAAGTCTAGAAAAAGAGTAGTAGGGGCCGACCCCGCTTCCTATTTCTTCTTAGAGTGGGGCGGTCAATCTTCCAGTGCTGCTAGGACAGGCTCGGGCATGTAGAGACTAAACGCGAACAACCGTGGCGTTCTGCAGAATGGCCGTCATACGAGTCACGAAAAAACAAGTCAACATAGTCAGACGGAGAAAAACGTGGAGGCGAGGAATCTCGCTGAAAAAGAATCCAACCTGGTGGTGCAGACTGTCGAAACGAGAAGCGTTCCAGCGTTCAATCTGTTCCAATGGCCGCATACATCCCAGTAGAAAACTTCATTTCGCTGACAAAAACAACGAAATGAAGGACCCCCAAGTCGAGCACACGAAAGCACGTGCAGTGTGCACAAACGAAACAAACATGTCTTACCGCGTGGAGCTCCAGACTGGGAATGTGTCCAGTTGACCTTTCATTCGGGCAATCAAAACCTTACTTGCAAAATCATGCCAGTGATTTGAAAAGAATTTGAAAACATTCGGGATTATGCCGAGGGTATACGAAATGATTCGGGTGAATTACGAAGTATGCCGGAAACTAATTTCAATATACAATTTATATAAAATTCGTTTCAAGACGAAAAAAACCCCGTTTATTACTGCACTTTCCCCCCTGTTTTTTCAATGTTAAAATAGACCAACAAGTTCGCCTGTTGCATAAATAGTCTCGCTCGGTATTTTTAGAATTTGTAAGCTCCCGAATAACGCTATAAAAGGCGAACTGTAATTGGTCAATATTTAAATTGTTATTTATAGATGAAATGTCACCTGGACATGTGAGTCCACGCAATGCTGTTAGATCTACTGGTAGACCAGTAGAGCTAATTTTAATCAGATTGCTCTGTCGGCGAACTCAGACGTTCAGCGACAGCAATCAATGCTATAACGTTCGCTAACGATTTGATTGGCCACCGATGTGTCACTAGTATTCGGTTTAACGTAAATCGCATAAATCAGTTTTATCAAGCCTAGATCTTTTTCTCCTCTTGACTAAAATCAACCGTGGGGTTTTCCAACGTGGCGCAGCCATACAGCTATCCATCCATGAAGCGACTCTGTAGTAATGCATTACCCCACTTAAGTTTTTTGTACTTACACAAGGAAGTGTAAATATTATGATATGAAATGGTCGTGCACCTCTGAATCCACATCGCTTTACAAACGTGGATATGTATCCATGTTTGCCAAGGCAGGTGGTAATGGAGTCGGCTTCTATTCCATCCACATGGCATTAAGCAAATCAATCTGCGCTGACCATCGAACGCAAAGACGAGAGGGAAAAAAAATCGAATGCTTTGTCCATTGTGTCCTGGACATTGGCGCTAGCGCTACTGCTAAATACTAGGGCAGCGCCGGTGTGTTAATGTAACACAATGCCTCCAAAACGCGACCGGCTTGTCCGTATCCGCCCAGACAATAAACACGCGCGCATGCCAAGTGGTATCGAAATGCGTGTCCGGTATAGACAGCACGTGTTGCGAAACTATACAAGTTATAATGAATTGGGTGTAAAACAGACCTGGTATTTTTGGTGTTCTTCCATTGTCTGCATGATAAACAAACTAGATAATCTAATACATGTATGTTTGGATATTAGATGTATCTACAAATTGCATGTTATAAATACCAATGACAAAGGATTCTAGGATGGAAACTTGATAATTGGATCCTAGAGATGAGAAACTTGATAATTGGATCCTAGAGATGAGAAACTTGATAATTGGATCCTAGAGATAAGAAACTTGATATTTGGATCCTAGAGATGAGAAACTTGATAATTGGATCCTAGAGATGAGAAACTTGATAATTGGATCCTAGAGATGAGAAACTTGATAATTGGATCCTAGAGATGAGAAACTTTAAGAGTGTCATGATCTTGGTTTTTGTTAGAGAAAGCGAGGCATTACAGGGACATACCCTAGTTTGTAGGCATATTTTTATTACTATTATAGCCGTATTTGATAACTGAAATCATACTCTACTTAGATATCATGGTTTAGATTATCAATTTCCGTACATGCGAAGTGTTTTTGGTCATCCTGGTGTTTTTAATATCACGAAATGCATTTCTCATATTTTTAAAAACGCACGTGCGTCTGAGATGTAACAGTTATGGAGTCGAGTTTTAGTCTATTTTTAGTCTAATTTTAGATGGTATTTCACCATTTCTAAGTCACAGACTCATGTTTCACTCAATTGTAACGTTATCCATATGTGTTACAGGTTTGTAGATTAACTTAACTTAGTGTTAATTTCCACGGGTTGAAACTAGGGTCTGTCCTTTTAAAGGTTTCAACTAGGTTGATGATCACACAGTGGTGGTTGCAGACAATCATTCATAAATGCGTAAATAAATTTATTATTTGAAAAAACTATTACAAGACCTATATAAAAATCATTTGTGGTAAATTATGACGACAATGAATTCCCTTTCTCACTACCTAGACTAAAGGGACGCCACACGATACGAGTGCTTCGTACGAAAATAACCGATTGTATAGCAACCGATTAAAATCGTATTGTCTTGTCACAGTCGGCTATTCTCGTGACTATTCTCGATCGAAGCACTCATATCGTGTCGCGTCGCCCTTAGTGTCGCACGAGGCTCAATAGCCAAGTGTTAGTAGGGCCTAGTTTAGAAAGTGCTGACGTGTCATTAAGTTGTTCTCCTTTCTTTTCTTTTTTTTTCTTTTTTTTTTCTTTTTTTTTTGCAGATGTCGGCCCTAATGTGTGCTCGGCACTAATCGAGGATTCATGGAGCTTCAACCATATCGGTAGCATACGGGTTTCTTTTCTTTTCTTTTTTCTTTTTTTTCAGTTTGATAGTTGTATTCGCAAACGCAAGCAATATGACACGCCGCTATAAAAGGGACCATACGAACAGTAAAATAAAGTAAAGTTTGTTTTATTCAACGACGCCACTAGAGCACACTGATTTTTTTTATCTTATCATCGGCTATTGGACGTCAAACACATGGTCATTCTGACAGTGTTTTAGAGGAAACCCGCTGTCGCCACATAGGCTACTCTTTTACGACAGGCAGCAAGAGATCTTTTATTTGCGCTTCCCACAGGCAGGATAGCACAAACCATGGCCTTTGTTAAACCAGTTATGGATCACTGGTCGGTGCAAGTGGTTTACACATACCCATTGAGCCTTGTGGAGCACTCACTTAGGGTTTGGAGTCGGTATCTGGATTAAAAATCCCATGCCTCGATTGGGATCCGAACCCAGTACCTACCAGCCTGTAGACCGATGGCCTAACCACGACGCCACCGAGGTCATTCCCACACGATACGAGTGCCTCGTACGAAAATAACCGATTGTATAATAACCGATTGTATAATAACCGATTAAAAAATCGTATTGTCTTGTCACAATCAGCTATTCTCGTGACTATTCTCGATCGAAGCACTCATATCGTGTCGCGTCGCCTTTAGTGTCGCACGAGGCTCAATAGCCAAGTGTTGGTAGGGCCTAGTTTAGAAAGTGCTGACGTGTCATTAATTTGTTCTCCTTTCTTTCTTTTTTATTTTTTTAATTTGTTTTTGCAGATGTCGGCTTTAATGTGTGCTCGGCACTAATCGAGGATTCCTGGAGCTTCAACCATATTGGTAGCATACGGGTTTCTTTTTTCTTTTTTTCAATTTGATAGTTGTATTCGCAAACGCAATGTGACACGCCGCTATAAAATGGACCATACGAACAGCTTCTTAATGCCGAAATGGCCGTAAATGCCTGTAACTGACATGTTAATTATGATATAAGTGACAGCATTTACCAACAGTAACCAAAAGAAACAGCAGACGGACTCCCCACAACAAAGCCAGCCGTGCAACAATATTTATCTGCCCGCCAACGTGCTCCCCTAACAATGGCCACCGCACGTTGCAGTGTCGGCCGGCGCAAGTACCTCACTTTCGCGAGAGTCGCGAATTGTGTTCGTAGACATTGGGCAACGCGTTGAGGGCAAGAGATTCAAATAAAAATAATCGTAGGTGTTTTCTTGTAGGAGGTACTCGACCTCAAATACCCGTGATATACCTATTCTGAGATGAAGCAACACGAAACCGCAAAATCCTTATAGTTGTACTAAACCAAATAACTTCCGGCTGGGTCAAATTTTGAGGTGCACGGAACTTTTTCTATAGAGAAGTTAACACCACAAGTCTTGTGATTGGTGAGTGTGTTGGTTGTAAAAAGAATAAGTTTCATCTGGGAAAAAAAAAATTATGCAATTTTATTTCATCTAGTACCACTGTGTCAAGTAGCCTTGTGCTTAAAACATGTATGGGGTACCTGTCAAACAAAGTACTCAAATTTTGTGCAACACTAGGGGTGTTGTAAAAACATCTGGTTATACTGAAAATGAGCCATGAAAGGTACCATTTTCTTCAGTTAATACTTTGATGTAGGGGTTGTAGTATGGGTCACAGTTTGGTTGATATATTGCATATAGTGTATGTAATCACAAACGTTAACATGGGCGCCTATTGGATTTCATTTGGTATAGTACAACCTTTTTATACAAGAATCTACTGGTATTTATACAAAACACGTAATACTGAAGAGATTGCTGCAGAACGGAAGTAAGGATGTCGGTCGTAAATGATGGACCGTGATGATGGTATTGGTGATGAATGTCTGGGTCTGTCTCCGAGTTCACTTAATTGTTGCATTTACCATAGTTTGACACTCAATAGCCGATGTATTGTTCGTGTTGGGGTGTCATTAAACATTAATTAATTAATTCATTCATTCCATTCCATTCTGTCTCTGAGTTTCTCTCTTTGTCCGTCGGTCTCTTCCCCCGTCTCTTTGTCCCTGCACCCATCTTTCTGTATGTGTGTCCATCCAGCTGTCTCCTCTCATGTCTCCTCCCTCTCTCTCTCTCTCTCTCTCTCTCTCTCTCTCTCTCTCTCTCTCTCTCTCTCTCTCTCTCTCTCTCTCTCTCTCTCTCTCTCTCTCTCTCTCTCTCTCTCTGTATGTATGTATGTATGTATATATATATATATACATGTACATGTGTGCGTGTGTGTGTCTTTTTCTTCCTGTATATGTATTTGTGTGTATGCGAGCGTGCGTGAGTTCGTGCGTGAGTTCGAGCATGCATGTATGTGTACATTTTCCGCCAAATTCCTACGACCCGTTTTCTATCAAATTAGTTCGCGCTCGATTTCAGCCAGCAGCCGTAAATCGACGAAAAATCAACGAAGCGTTTGGCTAGCAAGTTTCCAATTCAGAAAGAAAATTATGTATTCCGATATGTGTTCAAAAGACGTAATTGCGTAATAATAAACCTCTTATCATAATAAGCATAAGAACTGCAAAGTCTCTGGGTCAGCCGAGGTCGAATTAGCCATTGCTCGTAAATGTCTCAACTCGGAACCAATGAATGAAGCGCGTTCACGCTCGTTCACGCTCTTTCACACTCTGAACTTCAAAAGCTGCTAACAAAAATGATCCCGTCACGTGCTATGTCACGGGCTGCACATTAGAATACAATCTTTTCAAAAGATAACCAACAAAATAGGCAACACTAGAGATGATTAAATGGTCAGGTTTCACGGTTTGGGCGAGTACCTCCATTTTAAAACCTCGATATACATTTTTGCTAGGTTGTTATTAAAGTTTATGGGAGACTTTTTTTTATTTTTTTATTGCGCAGCTAGTCATGAATGAAGAGTATACATAAAGAGAGGATATTTTATGTTTTTTGTCAAATAGCTTAAAGTGTGCAATAATGCAATACATGTAACAGTTTCCTCTGCGCAGAGTGTGATAAAAAAATAGCAGATTTCACAGGTGATATATAAATTATTTTTCACACGCAAACAAAATAAAAATGTAAAAAAAAAATCAAAAATTATAAATCTTCTAGTATTTAAGCGTGCTTAAACAGTTTTCCGATGGAACCACGTTAAAAATGTCCCATACCCAATTTTGTACGAGTTGATGGTAAAAACCCCCAACCTGTAACGTGTTGAAAAGAAATCCTAACAAGTACCGTGAAGAAACACCCCATACCAGTAATACAACACACTCTGCTGCAAGAGCAGACCCGTACGCAGGATTTTTAATGGGTGGGTGCGAATTGCTCGTGATGGGACCAATCAACATAAAAATAACACCTCAAAACAACAACGATTACGTAACGTTATTTAAATTTAATAGAGAAAGGTGGACCTTTAGTAATTTGGGGTGGGTGCGTACACACCCGTCGCACCCCCCCCCCCCCCCCCCCCCCCCCGCGTACGGGCCTGAAGAGGTTAGATGTTTTTAAAATAAATGTTTTAATAACATCCCAGTACATTGTGTAATCTATATTTATAGTTGTCTGACACGGTAATTGTCTACAGAATTAGGGAAGAAACCCGCTGCCGAGACTTGACTAATAATGTCATTAACAGCAAGCAATCTTTGTATGCACGTGCCAGTGACAGGGAAGCACATTCAATGACCAATGAAACAATAGATAACTTTTCGAAAATAGTTTTCTTGTGATAATGATCATTTATTTGCATAAACAACCACAAGTAATGTTGATTTAATCATACACTTTCAGTCATGTCTTTAATGAATAAAACTGAACTGCTGTTTTCAACTCACGTTTATTTAGACAGAAAAAAAAAGAAAAAAAGATTTCATAAGTTGTCCGAGTCAATTGTCGTATGTTACCTATTCTCGCCCTACTAGATTCGCTGAAATTAAACGAAACGTGACTCGAACGTAATATATAAGCAAGCTGGAATTTACATTAGTACCGTGCATTGGAAAATGTCCACACCATTCGGGCGGTTACGCATACCAACACACCAAGTCATTACAGCCAATCAAATTTAGCGTAATAATTGACCTGTAAGTCATTTCCAATTATGACGTTCATGACACGTAGCCCGTTACAGAAGCTTGTAATGAATGAAATCAGACGTAAAGGCAAACGTTCTGGGGCCAGTTTCACTAAACATCGTAAGTTTACGTTTGCCACTAGCAGTTATACCGTACAGACGTTTACACGTGTTTGGCGTCTATTTCATAAGGGAAATTACATCATTACGGAAGATGGAGCATTTTAGTGACAAAAGAAAATGAAATAGGTGTACTTAAAACTAGATTTGTTGTACTATGATAGTAATAAGAATTGTGAATTAGTCGTAGATTTACGTTTACGTGTAAAACTAAGCTTACGATGCTTCGTTGTGGCTACTGGTAGTAAATCAGAATAAGATGGGGTTGAAGTCAGCAGGTAGAGCGCGAGCCTGAAATGCTTGGGTCGATGGATTTTCCCCGTCCCAGTCAGTGCCCCATAACTGATATATCAAAAGCCGTGGTATGTGCTGTCATGTCTGTGGGAAAGTGCATATAAAAGGTCCCTTGCTGCTAATCAAAAACGTGTAGCGAGTTTCATCTGAAGACAATGTATCAGAACTGCCAAATGTTTGTCTAACTATAACCAATAATATATCAATGTACTCTAGTGGTGTCATTAAAAAAAAAAAAACTTCAAAAAAGAAATTCCCAAACATGAGTCGTATCTCAGTGGCAAACCCGAGAATTCTGAAACAGGGGTAGGGCGTGGGTTGGGTGAGTGGTGTGGGTGGTGTGGGTGGGGGTGGTGGGGTTGGGTGGACGGAGTGGCTGTGGGAGAGTGGGTCATTAATGGAGGGTCGAAAGTAAGTAGATGCTAATTGTTGACAATGGTTCATGAGAGCATGTCATCACATCTGTCTTAATATTGTCCACTGAACTCGGTCTTGTGCCAGGTTAGATTTGTGTAGAATTGTTGATAGTAGGTGGTGAACGATAAGTGTGTGTAATGATCCCCCCCCCCCCCCCCCCCCCCCACACCCGCACCCATAGTTGTACATTACATATTCTGCATTGGAGATGGTACTGAAATTCGAACCTACTATCCGCCAGCCTCGGACTAAATGATATATATTCATGGAATTACAAACGATAATATGTACGAATCGAGAAGTTTATATATAGTCATGGCTTAATGCATAAATGCAATCCTCTTCTATTTGCTATTACTATCTGTAACACTTGGGCGATTATCATAATGTATTATCAATTTACAAAAACACACGAGCTTGACGTAATATCGAAAAACACTAATTCTTCTTTTTTTTCAAAATGTATTCTTGTTATCAAAGGTTATTGTCTGTCCTGTCACTCAATCTAACTTTCAGACCTCTCCATATTGACTTTTATAGGACTTCAATCAGCATTTGCGTAAAAAAAAAAGAGGAGAACTCATTCGTCAGACACAATTCTTTCTGAATTACGTCTTCCATGTTTTTAATCTCCAATTATCGGCTGCCATCAGACAGTATGATGAGGCCACCAGTTCCAATATCCGTTTTGCAATCATGTTCAGTGCCTCATGGGTGTCAGGTACTTTAACCGAAATAATCCAGGCTTGAAGCAGAATATCCGCTAATAACGATCCAACAGAAGTCAGTATTTTGTGCGGGATTTTTAAAACCAAGGCCCAGTACTCTAGAGACAGCTTGATGACTCCTTAAACCAATTCCATGCCTTGAATAGAAGCCTGAGCTATTCTCATATTACACTTTTTTCTTTGTCAGTATTTGATATTTACAACGAAAACAGTTCGCTTTCTTTCTGTAAAGATTCCTAGTACAAGTTCCATTATAAGGTCCACTTCGGTTCTTCAAAAGAAATTATCAGACAGACAAATTCTTTATTTAGGTATATTAGGATGTGCGGTCCGGCTAAACATCCAATAACAACAATCCACCACATTAGTTTCATTGAGAGCGTCTAGACTGGATGCGTGCTATGCGTTGGTCTATAAAACGCATGCGGCCAGTCGCAATGAAATAATCGTATATGGTGTATACGCCCAAAACGCACGCGGCCAGCCGCAATGAAATAATCGTATATGAAGTGTATGCCCAAAACGCACGCGGCCAGTCGCAGTGAAATAATCGTATATGGAGTATACGCCCAAAACGCACGCGGTCAGCCGCAGTGAAATAATCGTATATGGAATATACGCCCAAAACGCACGCGGTCAGCCGCAGTGAAATAATCGTATATGGAGTATACGCCCAAAACACACGCGGCCAGCCGCAGTGAAATAATCGTATATGGAGTATACGCCCAAAACGCACGCGGCCAGCCGCAGTGAAATAATCGTATATGGAGTATACGCCCAAAACGCACGCGGCCAGCCGCAGTGAAATAATCGTATATGGAGTATACGCCCAAAACGCACGCGGTCAGCCGCAGTGAAATAATCGTATATGGCATAAGTACAAAAAATACAACAACGCATATGATACATTTGATATGCCAGTCGTAGACCATAAGCTAAGAAGGGAAATAACTCAGGGTCTACAAAAGAGAATCAATTCTGCGACACCGGCCTCGGTGGTGCAGTGGTTAAGCCATAGGACATAAGGCGTAAGGCTGGTAGGTACTGGGTTCACAGCCCGGTACCGGCTCCCATCCAGAGTGAGGTTTACCGACTCAGTGGGTAGGTGTAAGGCCTCTACACCCTCTTCCCTCTCTCTCTCTCACTAACCACTAACAATTACCAACTAACCTAACCTAGACGGGCAGCCCAGATAGCTGATGTGAGTGTGTGCCTAGGACAGCGTGCTTGAACCTTAAGTGGATATAAGCACAAAAATAAGTTGAAATGAAATGAAATAAAATTGTGCGACTCGTGCTCCTATCCTAGGACGAAAGTTACAACCAATACAGGCCACATCTCGCTAGTGGTCTCGGTGGCATGGTGGTTATGCAATATGCTCAAAGGTTAGGTAGGTGGTGGGTTCGCATCCCGGCACTGGCTCCCATCACATAATGAACTTTAATGACTCAGTGGGGAGGTGTCTTCTTTCTCGCTAACCGTTAATCTCTCTCCTGGGCAGATAACCCAAATAGCTGAGGCGTGTATGAGGGCGGGACGTAGCTCAATAGTACAGCGCTCGCCTGATGCGCGATCGATCTGGGATCGATTCCCGTCGGTGGGCCCATTGGGCTATTTCTCGTTTCAGCCAGTGCTCCACAACTGATGTAACAAAGGCCGTGGTATGTACTATCCTGTATGTGGGATGGTGCATATAAAAGATCCCTTGCTGCTAATCGAAAAAGAGTAGCCCATGATGTGGCGACAGCGGGTTTCCTCTCTCAATATCTGTGTTGTCGTTAACCATATGCCATATAACCGTAAATAAAATGTGTTGAGTGTGTCGTTAAATAAAACATGTCCTTCTTCCTTCTCTCCAGGACAGACAACCCAGATAGCTGAGGTGTGTGGACAGCACATCGCGTTTGAATTTTAAGTAAATGTTAGTACAGTAAACGTAAAATGAAACGCCAACGTTTCCGAGAATACCAGCCCCATTAACAATTTGACTGGTTCCCGATTCCCTGGTTTAACGCGATGCACATAAACCAGTCTAACGAACGTTGTTTTTTGGCTCAGACTGGCTGAACTCTGCCCAGTTTTAATTGTAGAGGCAAATATTAGTCAACCATTTTTTCGAGAAACAAAAAAACTACAAAAAACAAACAAACAAAAAACCAGTTTCAGTTTTACAGCCAAATAAACATATCACTGTCGCTGACTGTTATGGTAACTTCTGCATCTTATCAATCAAATACATGACGTGTGCATAATGATACATCCGTTTTCACCCTGAACAATAACCACCGGGTGTGCGTGAGATAGCCATGACAAATGACCTGTCGCCTCCACAATGTAGTTCCGTCAAACACGCGAAGGAATTCCTCACCTCCAGAATACTAATAAATCAGTCGAGTGTTATTGTGAGCTCTCAGCCGGACTTAGTGGTGTCGTGGTTAAGCCATCGGACGTAAGGCTGGTAGGTACTGGGTTCGTAGCCCGGTACCGGCTCCCACCCAGAGCGAGTTTTAATGGGTTCGCATCCAGCTACCAGCTACCAGCTACTAGCTACCATCCAGAGCGAGTTTTATCGACTTAAAGGGAATGGGGCATATGTAATTTATTCTCTTACAATATGGCTTAGTATTTCTCGTAAAACTTGGTGTCTTGCATGAAATGATAATTTCTTCATTTTGTTATTTAAAAGAAAGTTTTCAGGTGTTTTTTGTTCTGTTTGTTTGTTTGTTACAGGCTGGTAGGTACTGGGTTCGGATCCCAGTCGAGGCATGGAATTTTTCATCCAGATACCGACTCCAAACCCTGAGTGAGTGCCCCGCAAGGCTCAGTGGGTAGGTGTAAACCACTTTCACCGACCAGTGATCCATAACTGGTTAAACAAAGGCCATGGTTTGTGCTATCCTGCCTGTGGGAAGCGCAAATAAAAGATCCCTTGCTGCCTGTCGTAAAAGAGTAGCCTATGTGGCGACAGCGGGTTTCCTCTAAAAAACAACTGTGTGGTCCTTAACCATATGTCTGATGCCATATAACCGTAAATAAAATGTGTTGAGTGCGTCGTTAAATAAAACATTTCTTTCTTTCTTTTGTTTGTTTGTTGTTGTTTGTTTTTTGTATTTCTTCTGTTGTTCATAACGTTCCTTATTCATTAAAACTTCCCTTAGTATATTAAAAATGTCACTCTCTGAACGTTTATACGTCATTCGCTTAGTTACATCACGACAGTTAACATTAAAATGTGTTTTGTTTAACGACACCACTAGAGCACATTCATTTATTAATCATCGGCTATTGGATGTCAAACATTTGATAATTTTGACATATAGTCTTAGAGAGGAAATTCGCTACATTTTTTCATAAGTAGCAAGGAATTTTTTATGTGTGCTATACCGCATACAGAATAACACATACCAATCATGTTGCACTGGCTAAAACGAGAAGTAGCCCAATATGCCCACCGACGATCATAAACCGACCGACAAGCGAACGCTTTACCACTAGGCTACGTCCCGACCCTACATGACATTTCACTTTTTCGTGCTTATATCCAGTGCACGCTTTCCTGGACATACACACACCTCAGCTGTCTGTCCAGTACAGTGGGTTAGTGGTTAGTGAGACAGAAGAGGGTGTGGTAGTTAAAACTCGCTCTGGGTGGAAGCCAGCACCGGGCTGCGAACCCAGCACCTACCAGCCTTATATCCGATGGTTTAACCACTGCACCACCGAGGCCGGTATATTATCACCACGACAGATTATACAGTGTCCCTTTAATATATATCTGGTGTATAGCGTCATAATGACACTAGAGCGCGTTCGATTGATATGCGGGTACTACACTTTGGTATTTACCGATAAGAGCCGCAGTCAGACAGCATTCTTGTTCCTGGAATTCCACTTTACTCTGTTCCGTGGACAGGTCGCGTGCCACTAAATCTGACAACATGTGACGCTAGGTAAATCGACACTACTAGGAATGATCGGAATTTAAAATTAAAGGTACAACCACGAGGCAGGTTCTTTGTAACTTGTTACAACATGACCGGCTTCGGTGGCGTCGTGGTTAGGCCATCGGTCTTCAGGCTGGTAGGTAATGGGTTCGGGTCCCAGTCGAGACATGGGATTTCCAGATACCGACTCCAAACCCTGAGTGAATGCTCCGAAAGACTCAATGGATAGATGTAAACCACTTGCACCGACCAGTGATCCATAACTGGTTCAACAAAGGCCATGGTTTGTGCTATCCTGCCTGTGGGAAGCGCAAATAAAAGATCCCTTGCTGCTAATCGAAAAGAGTAGCCCATGTAGTGGCGACAGCGGGTTTCCTCTTACAATCTGACGCCATATATCCGTAAATAAAATGTGTTGAGTGTGTCGTTAAATAAAACATTTCTTTCTTTTTTGTTACAACATGTACAACCAATTGATACATTTACAACTGCTTGTATGTGGACGGAATAGCTTAAGGGATCTTAATCATCAAAAACAATTTATTTGTCTCCAACTATGATTAAAAATACCGGTCTCGGTGGTGCGGTGGTTAAGCCATCGGATACAAAGGCTGGTAGGTACTAGGTTCGCAGCCCCGTACCGGCTCCCATCCAGAGCTAGTTTTAACGACTCACTGGGTAGGTGGAAGGCCACTACATCGATATCTCTCTCACTAACCACTAACAACAAACCCGCTGTCCTGGACAGACAGCCAAGATAGCTGAGCCTGTGTGCCCAGGACATCGTTCTTGAACCTTACTTTGATACATCATTGAGTCTATTCATGATTCACTAGTTTCTGTCATGTTATCGACTGTGGTACGTGTGATTTCAAAGATTCGCGGAATCGCCCGAGTATTTCCGAGTGCTCATTTACTGCGTACGACCCTCTAGTGTGATCACTTCGTCCCAGCAGTTTCAATAACACATAAAATATACACACGTCACGTTATCTGTTAGTTTTACGATCACATAATAAACTTCATTTTCAACGCCAGAGATATTTGATTATATTTCAAAGACAAAACCATCATTTTAAAACTTTGAACGGAAGACTGGATCCTGTGACGAGGTAAACACACGTAGAATGCCGGACGACCACCGACATAAAACTGGCGTGTGTTTAATTTAAAAGGGGGCGCGCCTACACTTGATGGTCCAAGGAAATCGCATGTTTTACTGATATCCATCTTTATTTGACGAACTTCATAGCTGGTTATTTCAGGGGAATGCTATTGCCAATGTAAAACAATAATCATTTAGCCAGAAAGTCACTTGATATGTTGAAGAAAAACATTGTGTTTTTTAAATCCAAAGCCAACATTTTTCCTCTTGATAAATGCTTGATGCTAAAGGATATAAAATTCTAATTCAAGGCAATGCAGTATTTTTCTTCCTAAATAAATAATTCTTAAATAAATAATACAGCAGTATATAAGTGACATTCCAGTATATACTGACGTCCAAAAAACCAAACTATACCGAGTAAAATTGAAATACATTCCTTTATAATATGGATACTGGAAATGAAATGGTGCTAAATATTTTTCTGCCTTTATTGACTGACATTTTGTTCACAACATGCCAAAACACCAGTCTGATATATCTTTTGAACATAGTCTTGGTATAGTTTCTTTTGGAAAGAAGGAAATGGTTTATTTAACGACGTACTCAACACATTTTATTTACGGTTATATGGAGTCGGACATATGGTTAAGGACCACACAGATATTGTGGGAGGAAACCCGCTGTCGCCACTTCATGGGCTACTCTTTTCAATAAGCAGCAAGGGATCTTTTATATGCACCTTCCCATAGACATGATAGCAAATACCACAACCTTTGATGTAAGTTTCTTTCAAAATATTCTAAACTTGCAATAAAAAAGGTTTGTTTTGTTTAACGACACCACTAGAGCACATTGATTTATTAATCATCAGCTATTGGATGTCAAACATTTGGTAATTTTGACATATAGTCTTAGAGAAGAAACCCGATATAGTAGCAAGGGATCTTTTGTATGCACCATCCCACAGACAAGATAGCACATACTACGGTCTTTGTTATATACCAGTTGTGGTGCACTGGCTGGAACGAGAAATAGCCCAATGGGTCCACCGACGGGGATCGATCCCAAACCGACAGGGCATCAGACAGACACTTTACGACTGGGCTATGTCCCGTCCAAACTTTCAATCAGTGATGAATTCAGAGGAAGGTGGGTTGTTGCATTAACGTAGCCAGGATTTTATACTGGGAGGCCACCCACACCGTCCTTTCACATTGTTATATGGCGACAGGCACATGTAAAAGGCGGTGGGAAAAAGAGGTATGATTGGGAGGGCATTGTCCTATGCCCCCCCCCCCCCCCACCCCCTCCTCAGCTACGTCAGTGGGGTGGGGTAAGACGTTACAATCGTTTACAATACCTAAGCTTTTCTTTGCCTTTTCTCGAGACGTTTTCTTTGTAAATCAGGCAAATGCTATTTTCGTGATGTTAATTTGATTATCTTTGTCTGTATCGACCCCAATGGTAAATTTAAGGCTACTAAAAAAAAAAAAAAAAAAAAAAACAAGATGTTTTATTTAACGACGCACTCAACACATTTTTTATTTTACGGTTATATGGCGTCAGACATATGGTTAAGGACCACACAGATTTTGAGAGGAAAGCCGCTGTCGCCACTACATGGGCTACTCTTTCCAATTAGCAGCAAGAGATCTTTTATTTGCGCTTCCCACAGGCAGGATAGCACAAACCATGGCCTTTGTTGAACCAGTTATGGATCACTGGTCGGTACAAGTGGTTTACACCTACCCATTGAGCCTTGTGGAGCACTCACTCAGGGTTTGGAGTCGGTATCTGGATTAAAAATCCCATGCCTCGATTGGGATCCGAACCCAGTACCTACCAGCCTGTAGACCGATGGCCTAACCACGACGCCACCGAGGCCGGTTTAAGGCCACTAAGTCTTGAATGTGTACCAATATTGAACTGATTAACACTAACGGCTTCAGTTTGTTTAATGTATTAGCAGTAGCATTAAATGTTTTAACCCAGAAAACCCCCAGAACAAACATCGATTACTGTACAGTCCGGCCCGCCAAAGAACAGGACCACACAAATTCCATATAATTCATGGCAGATTTTCCGGTTAGCAGCTACCTCATACACTTGGTCAAATACCTACTCTATCTCTCCGCATACCTTGGATAAAAGTGGCACCATCTAAAAGAATCAGGCTCGTGCATTCAAATAAAAAAGAGAAGATTTATTTATTAGTATATTGATATCTCCACATAACTTAATTTGAAATACACCAGTTTAACACCATGGGCGTAATTCTACAGCGTAAAGTCGCACCTTGTTGTTAAGATAATGCTATCGTTTGGAAAAGAATAGCGCATTTGAGACTGATTGCGGGATGTCTGCCTTTTTACACAATACCATTATTTCTTCTTGCGATAAAATGTAGTCCCTTTTTAAGAAATTTAAAAAAAATTAACTAAAAGGAATGTTTGTTTCAAAATACACGCCCACTTTATTTAATTAGCTGCTGTCAGATGCCAAACATTTTAATGGTGACACTTGGTCAAAGAAAAAACCTGCTTTACTCATATTATCATAAAATAGAAAATTCCTTCCAATTGACACCACAATTCCTTTTATAACCAAAGATGTCCCTACTACACTATCTGATATGCCAGCAACGCGGTACTGGTTACAGTATATATATATATATATATATATAAACCTGAACTTCTGAGTTCACCGAAGGCTATCGATCCGAGGACCCGTCGCATATCTACAAAATATGATGGTTGTTCTGTGTCTTTGATCGCTCACAATGGACACGAGATGTAGGTCAGTGGTAAAGCGCTTGTCTGATGAGCGTTCGGTCTGAGATCCATCCCCGTCGGTGGATCCATTGGGATATTTCTCGTTTCACCCAAGACTGGTATATCAAAGGCCGTGGTATGTGCTATTCTATCTATGGGATGGTATATATAAAACATCCCTCACTACTAATGGAAAACTGTAGCGGGTTTCCTCTCTTAAGACTATATGTCAAAATTATCAAATAAATCAATGTGCTGTCCCAAGTATTGCACCCACAAGTAGTATATCAACAGCCATGGTATGTGCTGCCCTGTATGGTAAAGTGCATATAAACGATCTTTTTGGTAGGATCAGCTGTTGTGAAGTTGTGGGCCGGGTTTGTTCTCTCTCTCTCTCTCTCTCTCTCTCTCTCTCTCTCTCTCTCTCTCTCTCTCTCTCTCTCTCTCTCTCTCTCTCTCTCTCTCTCTCTCTCTCTCTCTCATTCACTATTTAGACCAAGTATCGAAACAACCATACGTCATACACCAAATAGCCGTAGTTAAATTAATATTCTGCGGTGTCGTTAAACAAACATTCCTTTCTTCTTGCGCCGTGAAGTATAGAAAAAAAACTCATCATTATCTTCAATTCATAGACTCGTGCTGACATGCTGTAATTATTATCAAACCCTTAACAGACCTCTGACACCTGTAATAGTAGGTCATCATAACATATTAACACCATCAGCACGTACAGTGAAAACATACACAGATGGAGAGAAGGATCAAAGAGTTTGGTGTGTAACCAAACACAAAACGGTTGGACGTTTTATACACGTGACCGCCGTCTGCCATCGCAGGCGAACGTGTAGCAGACGTGAAATTTCTTTTATCCAAGATGAAAGGGTATTCCAGCCAATGTTCATCAATGTCTGAAATTTTAAAAGTCCTTGGCATAAAATATGCCATTCTTTCCGCGGAGACCCGATATGTATAGTTTTGTCGTGAGCACCTGCTAACGATTTTACCGATTCCCACCCGATCTTACTCGTTAAGCTCCAAACGTCAAAACTCGATTAGTGAAGGTGTTTTGTTTGTTTGGGATTTAAAAGAAAAAAGTAATTTTTTTTATTTTATTTAATTTATATATATATATATATATATATATATATATATATATATATATATATATATATATATATATATATACATACACACGCACGCAAAAAATTCCAATTCATGTATTGCACAATCTTCGAAACGGAGTATCTGTATGGAATGGGTACCCTGGCTGGCGAAGATGGTACTGCATAAGGTATATTTTTTAACGGTAATGAAGGGAAAATCAAATCGTGGTATGTGCTATCCTTTCTGTGGAATGGTGCATATAAAAGATCCATTGCTACTAATGAGAAAATGTAACGGGTTTCCTCTGCAAGACTACGTCAGAATTACAAAATAACAGCTGATGATTAAACAAAACAAACTTTTACTTTAAACCCAGGCTAAATATAATTTTAACGCCTCTACCTACCCTTGCCATCATTCAGAATATTTTATTAATTACTAAAAAATCCTCCAAACAAATGCAATTACAGGCTTAACCGATTTCGTCGTTTACAGTTATGCAACTTAGAAGTACCGTCTAAGGGGGTGGGGGGGGGGGGGGGGGGGGGGAGAGATATGATCTACTCTGAATGCTTCAGTATCAAATGTGCATAAGACACCATAGCTCTAATTTTTAATCATGTTTCGTGCTTACATCAACTTAAGATGGACGCACATTGCGCAGCACTTAACCCACAAACAGTTCAGCTACCTGGACCAAGACAGAGGTTAACGGTCAATGGACTATTAGTAATTATCACTTTTACTTTCATTCATCCGTGTGGGGTTTTTCTCTACTCCAAGACTTGTCCTTAGCGTTCCTCCATCAATACGGAGTAACCGTAAAGCGCTGAACCGATTGCAACCCATCTGTGAACTAGTGCAGCGCCTATCATACGTTCCGCCTTTCTGTATCATTACCAGTCTATTCCCAGATCGTATCGATTGTGCATGCACGTTTTTGTGTCCGCGTTTCTAGGAATAAACGTTAGTTAATTGACTTACTTGTGTTCCTTTGATCACTGGAGCGGTTAACACACAACTCATAAACTTAATGTTTTAGTGCTGTGGGCTGCTTTTTTTTACTATTAGAGCAGTTTTGATACACGTACCTATGAGACGTTACGGTTATCGAACCAACTTCTAGTCTATTTCTAGACGGCATTGCACCCCATTTAAACATTTTATTTGTTAGAATATCCATTTTCGTACATCCGAAGTGTTTCTGGTCATCTTGGTTTTGGTAATACTCCGAAATACTTTTTTTTTTAAAATATAATTCTAAAAAATGCACGTACCTCTGAAAAGTAACGGTTATCGAGCCAAGATCTAGTCTATTTTTTAGACAGTATTTCCCCATTTAAACAATTACAAAATTTAGTTTCACTCTATTATAGCTTTATCCAGAGGTATGTAGATTAACCAAACTCAGCGTGCATTAATGGAGAGATGGATTAACCAAACTCAGCTATCATTAATGGAGAGATGGACCGTATATACGGGGGTGTTGGGATGTGGAGGGTTATCGTGTCGCACAGACATTGTAAGCGGGTAGTGGTGGGTGGCAGGGCAGTTCGCTCTTCTCCGAAGATTGTAAATCCCCCCCCCCCCCCCCCCCTTCCCCTCATGCTCTGAAAGGCGAATTAATATATAACTGGTTTCTCGATTTGCTGGTATCTCCCGACGCCCATGGGTTTCAGGATGTTATACATGTACTATAAAACCATGGGTATGATCGTTTTTCACAATGACATCCATAGAAATCGAATTTATATACTTTTTAACGCAGAATAGCCGATGTGCTGGGTGTCGTTAAACAATCATTCATTCATATCATAGACATTTAAGCATGCCACATATATCTAAAACAAACACCCTGTCCCATATTCAATTCGACATTAAACCGTCGGTGGCGCAGTGGTTAAGCCATCAGACTACAGGCTGGTAGGTACAGGGTTCGCAGCCCGGTATCGGCTCTAACCCAGAGCGAGTTCTTAAGGGCTCAATGGGTAGGTTAAGGCCACTACACCCTCTTCTCTCTCACTAACCACTAACCCACTGATAGCTGAGGTGTATGCCCAGGACAGCGTGCTTGAACCTTGATTGGATATAAGCACGAAAATAAGTTGAAATGAAATAAACCCTTAGTCGAATCACGACCATCACCTAAACGCACTGTCGTATAAATCAGTCTGGAAAACAACATTATTCCTATGTACTGATGTGAAACAACACAGATTTGTTTTTGTTTAAAAAAACAAATTGTTCTTGTTGGGTTTTTCTGTTGTTGTTTTGGGTTGTTGTTGTATCTGTTTTTTCTAAGCGTGAAAGATTTTTGTTTTTAAAACTAATATCACGCGGCATTGATCCTACATATCTCAGTGATCCATTCAAAGATACCTAATTGGCTGTGACCGAGATGTCTAACGCGTGGTTAGACATCAAATCGTCCATGGAAATCGATACTAGAAAAACCTATAACGTGTAAGTTAACGGCAAGCGCAAGCGAAGTGAATACACTTTAAAAGAGATTGAAACAGTTAAATGTCTTATAAAACCTGGTATTGAGGATACGTAAGAAGCAGAATTGTTACATCTCATTGTTAATAAATGTACTCCACTCTTGTGAAACATAAATGGTATCTAACGGTTAAGTGGCAGAGCATTCGTCTCTGAGGTGTGATGGGTTGTAGGATCAGTTGTCCTCAATAGACTCTGACTGATCGTTGGGTTTTTGGGTGGGGGGTTTTCTCAACCAGTGTCCCACAACTTCAATACCAAAGGCTATAGTGTCTACTGTCTTTCGGAAGCTGTATATAAAAACTCGTTCGCTGGTTTTCGGAAGGCGTAGACTTTACAGTGACAGCGGCTTGCGCTCTGCCCCACCCTCTTTCTGTCTCTGTCTGTCTGTCTGTCTGTCTGTCTGTCTCCCTCCCTCCCTCCCTCCCCTCCCTCTCTCTCTCTCTCTCTCTCTCTCTCTCTCTCTCTCTCTCTCTCTCTCTCTCTCTCTCTCTCTCTTCTCTCTCTCTCTCTCTCTCTCTCTCTCTCTCTCTCTCTCTCTCTCTCTCTTCGCCCGTCTCTATGTCTATCTGGCGGCGGGATGTAAACCAGCGGTAAAGCGTTCGGTCTGGGATTGATCCCCGTCGGTAGACCCATTTGGCTATTTCTCGCTCCAGCCAATGCACCACGACTGGTATTTCAAGGGCCGTGATACGTGCTATCCTGTCTGTGGGATGGTGCATATAAAAGATCCCTTGCTACTAACAGAAAAATGTAGCGGGTTTCCTCTCTAAGACTATATGTCAAACTTACCAGATGTTTGACGTCCAATATCCGATGATTAATAAATCAATGTGCTCTAGTGGTGTGGTTAAACAAAACAAACTATGTACATGTATATCTCCTCTCTCTCTCTCTCTCACTCTCACTCTCACTCTCCTATCATCTCATAATCTATATATATTATAATATATATTATATATATATATATAACACACATGTATATATATATATCGGTCTTTCTCTATGTCACTATCTGTTTATCTGTCTCTCTGTCTGTATATCTCTCAATCTCTCTCTTGCTCTCACTCCATCCCTATCTCAAGTATCGAAATTACCACATGTTAAACACCAAATAGAGCCTGTAGTTTCAAAAGTGCTGAAGGGTCGTTAAACTAAAAAAAAAAAAAATCTTCTAATTTGTTGGAAGAAGTATTAAAAAAAAGTTCGTGTCCAAAAAACACAGAAAGATAATTTTGTTACCATGACAACAGTTTGCCTTTTTTGCTTTATGTTTCTTTTTCTTTTAAATTATCATTACATTTTTGGTTTTACCAGTCACTCTTCATTATGCAACTGAGGAGGTACGAATGCGATTGTATGTATGTCACGAAAACACGTTAGACGATTATAAAGAACGTCAAGCGGGGAAAATGCGGAACGGTGATAAAAATGCCTAACTTAAATCTGTCATTACGACGGGGGTTGACAGAGTTATAACTGAACGTTTTTTCTTTGTGCTTGTGAAATATCCTCTCATTTTCAAGGCTGCTATATATATAGACGATAAGACCGTTGCGGAATGTTCATTAACTTACTGCAGTTTCATGTAAAATATCAAAGGGTTTTTCCCTCTGAAAATATGTCTACGAAATAACTAACCCCACCCACCACCCTTTTAGTAAGTTAAAAAAAAATGCATATTTAATGGCTTATCTATGTTTCAATTAAGATTCCTTATGTAAGATATGATTTGGGTGAGAATCGGGTAACAAAATCAAGTCCCCTGTCCTTTTGTAAGTTCCTTGGGTTCTCTCTGGTGAAGGTTTGGAATTGTCAAGATAGTCTTGAGTGGCAGTCTTCTTAGAAACAAAATAGGAATAATATATCATGCTGGGAAGTGGCTGTTTTACAGATCAAAAGCAAAGGTTTTTTTTTTTTTATTTAACAACACCATTAGAGCACATTGATTTATTAATCATCGGCTATGGGATGTCAAACATTTGGGAATTTTGACATGTAATTTTAGAGAGGAAACCCGCTACATTTTTCCTTTAGTTAAAGTTTGTTTTGTTTAACGACACAACTAGAGCACACCGATTTATTAACCATCAGCTACTGGATGTCAAACATTTAGTAATTTTTTATATAATTTTGGAGAGGAAACCTGCTACATTTTATTCGTTAGTAGCATGGGATGTTTATATGCACAATCCCACAGACAAGATAGCACATACCACAGTACTGGTTAGAACGAGAAATAGCCCAATGGGTTCACCGACGGGGATCCAGCCTAGACCGACCGCGCATCAAGCGAGCGCTTTACCACTGGGCTACGCTGTTACAAGATAAAGTAGAGCACATTGGTTTATTAACCATCGGCTACTGAATGTCAAACATTTGGTAAACTGACTCGTAACTTTCAGAGGAAACCGTTAAATTTTTATCGTTTTTATGCACTTTCCGACAGACATAAAACACATACCACGGTCATTGATATACCAGTCGAGAGGCACATGCTGTGACGGGGAAAAAACCAATCAGAGAATGGGTCCACCAACAAGATTCGATCGTACGACCCAAACACCTCATCGAGCAATCTACCGACCGAGCTAATTTCCGTCTCTGTTCAAGAAAGAAGGAAGGAAATGTTTTATTTAACGAAGCACTCAACACATTTTATTTACGGTTATATGGCGTCAGACATATGGTGAAGGACCACACAGATAATGAAAGAGGAAACCCGCTGTCGCCACTTCATCGGCTACTCTTTTCGATTAGCAGCAAAGAATCTTTTATATGCACCATCCCACAGACAGGGTTGTACATATCACGGCCTTTGATATACCAGTCGTGGTGCACTGGCTGGGACGAGAAATAGCCCAATGGGCCCACCGACGGGGATCGATCTCACACCGACCGCGCATCGAGCGGGCGCTTTACCACTGGGCTACGGCCCGCCCCTCGCCCCTGTTCAAGACAAAAGCACCCGTCAGTAACTTATGATAGCATACTGTCAGCATCTTCTGAAATCTTCCTTTAGACTTGGTGTTTTGCAGGGATACCAACTTGATGGTAGTAATGGATTTGTCATTCAAATTATTCAGTTAAAAATATTTATATATGTAATAATAAACAAAATATTATTTTCAACGAAATTTCCCCATGCGCAAGTCCTTCAGAATTTAGAGTGAACTTTCTCATGAAATGCAGAAACTAATATTAGGAGGACAAGCAAACTAAATGGTCGGATGGTTTATTATTTAATCATTCCATATGTAGTAATCATTTTGTCATCAAAAATACAACTGAAGCGATATGTTAGTATGTTAGTAAATAATGTTTCGTATCAATTACAGGACAGTAATAACATACAAGTGTAACCGGTGGTCCATTTCTAAAGGTCATCCCTGGCGAAAAGTTGTCCACAGAGGCAGCTTTCATCGTATGGAATATTTAGGGTTACACACCACCATTAATTTTTTCATTCATCTCAATACAATTTCTATATCAGCATATTTTATGTGAACAATAGGACAATATCGAAAGGGCTATGTTACTGCTATTGTTAGGATGTGCTCTCAAAACTGTCACGAACAAATTTAATATAGGCTGACTACGAAATATTTTAATAATGCCAGAGCCCCGCCTCATTTGCCGTTATAAAAGTGGCGGCATACCATATGCACAGTTGTTATTTAGAACTAAAATCACAAGTAACTTCAAACTAATGGTTTGTTTAAATACTAACGAGGTCAACTTACTTGTAATTATCAAAGAAAGATTTCAAAAGGCAGTACTTTTTTTTTTCTTTCCTTTTTTTATTTCCAAAACCGAACTATTCTCACATCTGAACACTACATATGTACATCTAGCTAGGTGGCGTAATTGGGTAAGTTTATCAACTTTAAGGGCGGTAAGTGGTGTGCTCGCATCCCAGTACCGTATCAGTGGTTAGTGTAAGACCACTACATCGAACTTACCACTAAAAGCTCACCATTGGCCCCTGAATGGACAGCCAGCCAAGAGAGCTGTGTTGTGCCCAGGACAGCGTGCTTGAACCGTAAGTGAAAGTTTAGTTTATATTCAACAGAATATTAACACAATAACTGCGTTAGACTTAGTTTCCAACATTGAAAACATGTTACAGTAAAAATATATTTAAATAGGTTTGTACTGAATTTGTTGCATTACCCCCCCCCCCCCCCCCCCCCCCCCCCCCCCCCCCCCCCATACCCCCCCCCCCCAACCCCCCCCCCCGCCTTTTTAAAGCTTAATTGCCTTTTTTTCTATTGGAAACCTAGGCGTACGGACTCCGACTTCTGTAGGGAGGCAGGCGGGTTTTTGCCCAAATTAAACGAAAATGCCCGAATTTGGATAACAACATATGGTTGCAAACGAATGACTACGCATGTTTACATGGATTACAACTAATTTTGAGGGTATTATAATGGAAACGTGGTAAAAAGGTCTATGGTTAGCACATTTTGACCGAATATCTCTATAATGTTTGCCCGAATTTGAAGGTTTGCTCCAGTACTGGAGGGGGGGGGGGGGGGGGGGTACCGCACCCCTGCCTCGTACGCTTATGATTGGAAAGGACCCAGTATTTCTCTGCTCCGATATCTTTTTCTTACTGCTCTCTTCCACAAGTCATTTTAGACTAGGTAGCCTATGTCATGGCTTTATGCGTTATTTGCGATGTCCGACACTTACAACCAGCGATGTTTTACAAGCATTAACATGCTAACACGTGTAGCAGAAAGGTAAAAAATAAACCCCACAAGTTGTCCATATTTTACCAGTTATCTGACGAACACCGAACTATCACGCTCGAGTTCTGTCCACAATGGAAAGGTCAGTCCAGCCATGTGCTTGCCACACCTTCGACCTCGTCCGGCAATGTCCGGCAAACAAGCATGCTTGCAGGGAATGCCATAGTTGACAACAAGCGTGTCACCAACAACACGAAACATCGGGCGCCATTTCAAGAACAATGGCCGCCGCCATGTGAGACCGCTTCGCGCCCAGTTGTTGAAACATGCATTTGAACATGTCATTTGGGTCCATTAGAGTGAGTTTCCCCTGCCCGCTAGACGGCGACCACTAACCAACATCAACAAAATGACCTTTGTTGTGGCGTTTCGACAGGTTTTACCAATTGGACTGGAAAAGAAAATATGCTTTGGTGCTTTCGTATTTGTTACTTTTTTTTTACGCTGTTTTTAGGTTACAGGCGAACCTTGGCATGCAGGACCGTAGCTAACGGGAGGTAAAAATAACATGTCAATTTACTGGTTATTGATATTGACGTTATAAGTATGTAACCTCCCTGAAATGGCTGCAAAATGGTATTTCAGCGCCTCTGGATTTCAAACTTTCTTGGGGTCCATGACCCCGGACGCCTTACTGTCTTTGCGTCTTCCATGCTCGTTCGTTTCAAGAATTCATCTGCCCCCCCCCCCCCCCCCCCCCCACCCACCCATACACACACAAATCCTAGCTGTGGCCCTGGCATGCTGTACTGTAATGGTTTTGAAGTAGAAATGCTGTGGTATAACTTCGAGGCTATACCCATAGTTTATAAACTAACAAAACTAAATAACAATATATGCTCTTCAAAAAAAGTAGGGGAACTCTTAATAAGAATTTACAATTGCCAAAATTGTAAGGTATATTAGCTGTGGGGAATGGCAATATGATAATAGTGAATTAATTGGGAAAACATTAGAACCGGTAGTTCAGTATTACAGTAGGTTTTATGACAACCAAAGATCTTGAAGGACGATTGGGGTCAGAAGTGAAATTTCAAAGTTGACGTTTTTTATCAGTAAATCGCAAATTCAAACGATAAAAATGACTAAAAACAAAACAATAACAATTGTATGATCAACAGAATGAAAAAAAGATTGACAGAAATAATGTTCCACAGTACTTAATGGACCTTCCTGGAAATTGTTAAAATCGAGAATGACACCCCACGCATGTGTACGGGGCAACTGCGTGATGCACGTGCAAACTATGGAATGTGTTTCGGTATGTTGATTAAACAGACCTGAACGTTCTTTACTAGGATGTCTGTGGTCAAAACGTATGTTCGGTCTAATAGTTGATATTAACATTAATATTTCAGGTTCCCGTACTTTTTTTTAAAGAGTATATTATACAATCACCACTGTATACATATTCATTCTAAATTTTGCATACATTTTAAATTCTTCAGGTACGTACAACTTTCACAATGCACTACATAAAAATGT
The DNA here is from genome assembly GCF_016097555.1 of Gigantopelta aegis. NCBI lineage: Eukaryota > Metazoa > Mollusca > Gastropoda > Neomphalida > Peltospiridae > Gigantopelta > Gigantopelta aegis. The sequence goes on along the minus strand of NC_054700.1, from coordinate 17,652,180 downwards.
TGTTAAACCATCCGACTCCCGACTGAAGCTACCTTAGTGGCGTAGTGGTTAAGCCATCCCTTGCTACTCCTTCAGGTACGTACAACTTTCACAATGCACTACATAAAAATGTTGTTAAACCATCCGACTCCCGACTGAAGCTACCTTAGTGGCGTAGTGGTTAAGCCATCCCTTGCTACTCCTTCAGGTACGTACAACTTTCACAATGCACTACATAAAACTGTTGTTAAACCATCCGACTCCCGACTGAAGCTACCTCAGTGGTGTAGTGGTTAAGCCATCCCTTGCTACTCCTCTCTAAGACTACAGGTCAAAGTTACCAAATGTTTGACAACCAACAGCCGATGATTAACAAATCAATGTGCTCTAGTGGTGTCGTTAAACAAAACACACTTTAACTTTAACTCTCGTTTAACACTGTAGATGCCCTTTTTAAACGTTGCACCTCTTCCCAAGACAAAACCTCAATCCGTTCCTGTCAAGTCAGTGCATTACACTGTTCAAAGCATATACATTCACTGTGTTTTAATTAAGGTTAGTACTTTTGGGTAATAAGTGTAGTTTAAGAGCTGTTGACATTACTAACCATTGTCCTTTTACTATGCCGCAAGTCATTGGTTGATTTGGCTACGCCAACAGGCCCCAGATTACTTTAAAATATCACCTGGAAAGTGAAAACATGTTTTCCCCCATCTTTGAAGTGCAGCCATCTTGAAATTATCAGGCATTCGATGAAAAGAATACTGACAACCTTTCATGGCTATTCTTGTGTCGCCCTAACGTCCACAGAGAAATGTTTATTAGTAATTCGATGACAACAAAAAAAGAGAACCCTATAGAACTTGTTACCTTTGTCGTCCTTTGTCAGATCAGGTGTGTATCTAAAACAGTGTGCTTGGACCTTAAATGAGTACAAGTATTCAGGGTCGTACGTTGATCAAAATCCGGGGGGGGGGGGGGGGGGGCACTACTTTTTATAAACAAATGAAACACTATAAAAATTAAACCCTGAAATATGTATGCTATTTTCTGGAGTAAAAAAAACAAAACAAACCCACCCACCCACCCACCCACCCCCACCCCCACCCCCACCCGGAGGGCACGGCCCTGGCATTAGAACAAAAATCAAACCATCTGAATCAAAGTTAAAGTTTACGGGATTGTTTGTTTGTTTTGTTTGTTTTTTTAATTAATTAATCATCGGCTACCGGATGTCAAACGTTTGGTAGCTTTGACTCGTAGTCTTCACAGGAAATTCGCTACATTTGTTCATTAGCAGCAAGGGGTCTTTTATATGCACTTTCCCCACATACAGGACAGTACATACCACGGCCTTTGATATACCAGTCATAGGGCACTGTTTGGGGGAAACACAACAAGAGAAAGGGGATCCATCGAGGAGGTTCGATCCTGCGACCAAATCACCCCAGGTGAGCGTTTTACTGACTGAGCTATATCCTTCTTCTTCCCTCCCCGTCTGAATCAAGTCTAAACAATAGGTTTGACAGTGGGGGAAAAACGATAGGTGTCCAGCTGTTTACTGAAAGTATGCGATCTCTGATATGAATACACAATGAATTAACCGAAACACTGAGACATCTGTGAACAGACGTTGAAATGTTGAAAGGCTTAAATCACATTTCGGATTAACTGTTGCGAAATCTGAGATATCCCATCACACAACGAAGTGGTGTAGCCCTTTTCTTGTTCATTCACCCACCTGTCCAAGTCGTGTTATTGGTCCAGTTGTAAGTTAAGTTACGACTGTGTGTCGAATGGAGACTGTAAGGAGAGAATGTGTTACGCGGTCGTAGTTACATCAAGAAGTATTACATTACCATTATCACATAGATAACTATTTCACCTGACACCGGCGAGGTTCGACCTTGTGTTTGTGTAGGTTAATTAACAATGATATGTGGAATCTTCAACTTTTTATTATTTAAAAAACAAAATGAAAAGAAGATGTAAATTGTGGTAAATGTGATATTATTTTAGCGACTGAACTTAAACTTAATGTAAAATAACATAAGATAACATCAATTTTATTGCTAAAGAGACGGGATACATAAAGGCTACATGGTCTCAAAGAAAAAGATCGACAATAAATTGAATGTATGAAATCATATAACCTATAATTTTCGTTCATGCTATATCAGGAATATATTAAAAACGTTTAATGCCAATGTATTTTCAATCAATGGTACCCAAAACATGAAAAAAAAAGTAGTCGAGTTATTTAATTGCTCCAATCTATATCGTTCTCGACAAATGTCAGTATTGCCATATTTATTACTCAATATAATCTTGATTTTGGACCTACAGGAATAAATACTCACCTAGAGTATTCGAGAGTATTTCATACTCTAGTACACTCATCCAATGACAACCTCAGACTCCTGACTCTCGAGTCCATAATCGAACTTTTTTTTAAAGCTGCTATCTCGAGAATATTTTTTATTATTTAACATATTTAAAATAAGATCATTTACATTCATTTTCTTACCACCATGCGTCATTCTTCGATATATTTTGGAAGTACTCGCTAATCTACGTCAAAATTAGGATTTTGTTCTTCATTTTAAAGGGATAATAGTGAGTTTGTTACCACTGTAAGACGTTTACGACTAACAGATCTTCTTTGATGCTTAAAATTGCATATTAAAGTCACAGACCCCAGTTTCAGCCCGTGAAAATGGACACTAAGTTTAATTAACCTACAAACCTGCAGCACACATTTAGATAAGGTTATAACAGAGAGAAGCTAAAGTCTGTGATGTTTTAAAGGGGAAATACCGTCAATAAATAACTAGAGCTTGTCTCAATAACCATTACTTCTCAGACGAACGTGCGGTTTTAGAATTATGAAAAATGAATTTTTCGACATTGCAAAAACCTGCATGACCAGAACCACTTCAGATGTACGCAAATTAATATTCTAAGTAATAAAATTTACTTCTAATTTAAATAATCAAAATCGACTTTAATGACAAAACAATACGTCGTAGTGTTTAGAAACTAGGGTATGTCACACTTTAAATATATTTTCCTATTTAGAATATCAATATCTGTATAAACAAGGTATTTGTTGCCATCTTAATGTTTGTAGCAGCCCAAACCAGATGTTGCATTCCAATAATTTCGTACGTAAGAAAATATATATTATGACGAAAATCAAAATTGACTACTGCTACAGACATTAGTATACAACAGCAAACACATTGAATATGCAGACACTGGTATTCTAAACGAGAAAATATATTTAATATCTAACATTAATCACAAAAAAGACCCTGTTAGTTGAAACGGTTCACTCCCATAAGACAGACGTCCCATAAGGCAGACATGCCATTTGATAGACAAAACTCTTGATTGGGTTATGTAATGTATCCTGTACACCCCTGACTGCGTTAATGGTATTGCTCCAATCTGCTCAGCAAGCTATGCTGCAGTGCAACAGCAGTCTTAATTAATGAGCTGATTTCATGCAAACAACAGCGAGAGCTTAATTGTAATCTGGTAAATGCAATTAATAAATGTAAAGATACAGTGCTTGGTGGATTTTCCACTGTAATATCTCCATTCAATTCATTTCACTTCAGATTGACAATGTTTTGTTTTTATATCAATGATTACCGCACAGTTATGACAGTACCTATTTAAAAAAATAAATCTAATTTTATATAATTTTGTTATGTGTTTTGTATTTAATTGTATCCGACTATTCCATTATTTACTACATGTATTATTCAAGGTAAACGGCAGGTAATTAGTAATGGGTCTTGTGTTGTTTTAACGCGTCTGCGTTATGGGACGTCTGTCTTATGGGAGGACACCGTTGAAACCATCTTATAATTGCCGCAAACTCAGGACAGTCCCTTTAACACCCAAAAGCGGGGTGCTATTTCCAAGGTTTGAGTTACAAAGTATGTGTTACAATAAGATGGCGAATGACCCACATGTGTATAGTATTACTTGAAGGTCATTGACGAAAACCGTTAATGGCGATAACGTTGTTGTGTTTGCATTTAAAGTTTACATCAGTAAATGATGTTATTATATGGTGAGGCAAAACTGCAGTTTTAAAGTCGCAGATCCTAGTTTCAGCTCGTCAAAATGGCTAATAACTTTGGTTAATCTATAAACATGTAATACACGTGGATAAAGTTAACATTGAGTGAAACAAGAGTCTATGACATTAAAACGGGGAAATACATTTAAAAATCAAATAGAGCTTGTCTCCATAACCGCTGATTCTCAGAAGTACATGCTTTAAAAAAAGAAAGAAAAAAAAAAGAAGGAAAAATGCATTCCGTGAAACACTTCGTATATTCTAAACAATAAATCTAAGTAAAATGTCTGATTTCAATTATTAAAAAACCCCCGGTTTTAACGGTTTTAATAGTGAGTGAAAAATACGCCGTAGTGTTTAAAAACCTAGGGACTGTCGCTTTAAAGCACGGACCACGCCGATCCAACACACTGCTACCGTGAAGGCGGCGGATCAAGTGATTGATAAATGGCCACGCGGACCCCACATCGCGAATAGTAATATTAATTGTACGAATGCTTTGCTTTGATTGCAACTTCAAATAAAAGACACGACAAATCGACCCCCAGCCTGGGTTTCAAGCAGACGACAGGTCTCCCCCACCGGCCGAGTTTGTGTCTTCAATAGAACATTCATCAGTGGTGGCCGCCATGTTTTGTTCTGTTCTGTCCCTCACCAAGATAAGGCAGGCAGCCATTTGTTACGGGGGATAGAGACTGTCGAGGACAATATCGTTCGCAAATTGGCGTAAACAAACCTCAAGTGGCTGGTGGATAAGAAACCCGTTTTCAAGACATGCTCGAGATCCCTGGTACAGAGTAATTGGGGATCCGTTTAGCTGGGAAATGGGTTAATTTGACATTGAACAAAAATCACATGTAGGTAGCTAGGACTTCAGGGGAAGTCTTCTCTTGTATAACTAAAAACAAACACAAGGGTGGTATGATGTATACTGCCTATCAATTGGTTATCTTGACTTAGATTCTGGTCAAATCAACAGCTGACTAAAAAAGCCGATATTAACGAAGACCCAATCACAAATATTTAATGAATGTTCGATTTTGACAGACTTGTATGTACACGGTCAGAATACAGACCAGGGTCCAATTTCACAAAACATCGTAAGCCTAGGTTTGCACGTAAACGTAAATCTACGACTAAACCAGAGTTTTTGTTACTATTATAGTACAACAAATATAGTTAGAAATACACGTATTTGATTTTCTTTTGTCCTTAATTAAAATGCTCTATCTTCTGTAATGATGTAAAATTGTTCGTGAAATAGATGCCAAACACTTTTAAATGTATGCCTGGTATAACCGATAGTCGCAGACGTAAACTTACAACATTTTGTGAACTAGAATAGAAATTCTGTAATAAGATTCTTTTTATGCATGGTCGATATTACGTTCAAACAAATAATACTATATTATTCGTATTTAGGAGAGGATCTCATAAGTCGTATAACTTGTAGAATAGTTTACTTGTTCGCGTTAGTCGTAGTAGCTGTTGATGCATGGTGTTGAAGATTATGAGAATTGATGCATGGTATTGGAGATTATAAGAATTGATGCATGGCATTGGAGATTATGAGAATTGATGCATGGCATTGGAGATTATGAGAATTGATGCATGGCATTGGAGATTATGAGAGTTGATGGATGGTATTGGAGATTATAAGAATTGATTCATGGTATTGGGGATTAAGATAATTGATGCATGGTATTAAATATTATGAGAGTTGATGCCTTTCGGCCCGTTATCTCCGACTCCAGCTGCACTCCAGGTTTCTGTTAGTGTTACCTCACCCATGGTCTATATCAGTTCAGACTCCACCAATTAACCAATCCGGCCTAACAGAAGTGGAAACTCCTGTTCGCATAGCTCTCTAGGTCACTGAGACATACCACCCTCCCCCCTCACTTCAGTGAATGGACCATGAGGGAGACTCGTATGTTGTGTTTTAATGGCGTGATCGGGGAGAGGGAAAACACAGTACGGTCGTATTCCGTGTCTCGCTCGAGGGGATGTAGTGAAAGGAGGGTCGAGAGAAATACAAGATTTATTTCAGCACTTGGTGCTGGGTTTTAACATTCAATGAGAGATGCTCGCATGCTGGAGATGTGTTTCAACACCTTTTAACATTTTGTTTTTCGTCTGGCAGTTGTGTTAAGTAGTGGTTAGTTCGCGTAAGATGTTCAGTGAGTGTAGCTGATAAAATATCATACGCATCTCTCTCTCTCTCTCTCTCTCTCTCTCTCTCTCTCTCTCTCTCTCTCTCTCTCTCTCTCTCTCTCTCTCTCTCTCTCTCTCTCTCTCTCTCTCTCTCTCTCTCTCTCTCTCTCTCTCTCTCTCTCTCTCTCTCTCTCTCTCTCTCTCTCTCTCTCTCTCTCACACACACACACACACACAGGCAGACCCTTCATTTACTTTACCAAAATGTTTAATAAATGTTCTAACATCTGCATTTAAAAAATTATCGAATCAATAAAATCTGCCTTGGCTATCGTTTTCCTGATCTACAATGCAACAGCATTTTAATATTAACTAGTAAACGTTTGTTCAAAATAAAACAAACAAAATTCCTTCAATTTGTATCATTACAAATACATAAAAAGTTGATTACAAGTTAAAAACCCTAAAACACAGCCATACAAAACATCGTGTTATTGGTGCAAGAACTAAAATGGGTTTAATCCATATTTTAAACAGTTACTAAGGTATCAAAAGTTCAAAACACTGAAAATAATATTAAAGAAGCACTTACAAATAGTTCGTTTGCCAATACAATGACGTATACAATTCCCATAATGACATACATATGACATATACACTTTTTAACTCTTGGTTTTTTTAATTTAAAACTTGTTAGCACAAATTAAAAAAAACCTAAATGTTTTGTGTGAAAACCCAACTGATGATTGTAGCAGCCATTTTTGTACGCCACGGGTCACTTTACTTGAACCCTCGTCTCGACAAACGTCTGAATAGACCGAGACTGCTGTAAAACCAGTCATTATCGTTCACCCACACTTTACAGGAAATTGTTTTTGTTTGAGTGTACGCTGCTAACGTTCATATACTAAACACACACAGTCGTTAATGGTTATATTGTTTCCTACTGCTGGGGGATCGTTTTAAAATAATCGGGTAATCGCTAAACATTACACCGCAGACAGGTATCGGTAATGCAATACTCTTATTTTCGGTAACGTGTAACATATTATGAAGCATGTTAAAAAGGCTGAGGGTTTGCGGTCGCTTGCTAAACTGGGTTTTTTTATGCTTAATGTTAAATGAATCTGATTGGATAGGATACGCTGAAAACCAGTGAAATTGTTAGCGAGTACTCGCCCGCCTAAACACGCCAATGGGCTCACTTGGTATTCTTCAGCAGAATTCACGAATCGAATATACTCACTGTCAGTAAGTTCTAAAGAAAAACCAAGAATGGCGCGTCACGGGTCTTAAATAAACCATCCTACAGGAAGGATAGCACATACCACGACTCTGATATACCAGTTGTGGTGCACTGGCTAGAACGAGAAATGGCCCAATGGGCCCACTGACGGGGATCGATCCCAGACCGACCACGTATCAGACGAGCGCTTAACCACTGGGTTACGTTCCGCCTCTTACAAATTGTAAATATTTCTGTTCGTGCTGAGATATTTTTTAAAAAATCGGGAACCAGTCAAAAGTTTGAAAAACTTAAGGAAAAAATGGCTGGATGAACGTACACGTTGCTAGAGAAGGAAAAACGTTTACGCTTCACGTTAAACCGAATGACCACATCAGGAACTAGTCAAATCGTTCGCGAACGTTAGCGTTGTTCGCTGTCGTTGAACGCTGGACAGATATGTGTAGGACGTGTTGTCAAATATCACCCGATACCGGAGGTCAACATTCAGAAAATCACTTGACGCAAACCCTTGAAAGGTCACAATTACAGCCAGGAATTACACCTACATATATCAGAGGGTCCTTTAGTGCAAATGTCAGAGAAACGAATGTAACAGAAGTTGTCCCTGTAATGTAAACTGAGGATAGGCAATCGAGAACAAGGTGTAATAAAAAATTACAACCCAAAAGGTTAATGAGAAAACAACGACAAAAAAGAAATACAATAATAAAATAATAATAATGAAATAAATAATGAAATAATAAATAAATGAGAGAGAGAGAGAGAGAGAGAGAGAGAGAGAGAGAGAGAGAGAGAGAGAGAGAGAGAGAGAGAGAGAGAGAGAGAGAGAGAGAGAGAGAGAGAAGACAGCCAATTTCATCCTTGAGATTAGACTACTTTAGTAGCATATGAAAAAAAAAACACCCACAAAAAAACCCACAAAAAAACCCAAAGACTTTCTAAAGATTAGCTATGTTCAGTTAGTATTGCAAAGTCATACTGCAAATATTTTATAGCCTATCTTCAAAATTATTTATTAAATCGAATTAGACTTAATATCAAACAGTAGTGTAATAATTTATTATTCTAGAATGAGACTGCACAAAGCAAATGCCAGAGTTAATCTTGACGGGTATCTGTTGATTACAAGTATATTGACTTGATTCAAAACATGTTTCAAACTAAGAGAGAAATATAGAATCAACATAAAATTGTACATAGCATAAAACATTTACAATAGCTCATTTAAGGTAGTACTAAACCAAATAACATCTGGCTGGGTCAAAGTTCGAGGTGCACCTACTTTTGGTAGAGCAGTAAATACCACAAATCCTGCCATTGGTAATAAATGTGACAGTGTTTGTTGTGAAAATAATTTTTCAAGTGGGTAATAAATGTATGCAATTTTATTTCATCCAGTATCACTGTGTCAAGTAGCCTTGTGCTTGAAACTTAGGGGTACGTGTAAAACTAACGCCATATAACCGTAAATAAAATGTGTTGAGTGCGTCGTTAAAGAAAACATTTCCTTCTTCTTCCTGTAAAACTAAGTACATGTACTACAGTTTTGTGCGAGTGGTTTTTGTAAAAACATCCGGTTATATCGAAAGTGAGCCATGAAAGGTTGCACTTTCTTCAGTTAATACACTGAGGGAGGCGTTGTAGTACTGATATTTATGGGTCATATTTTTGTTGATATAGTGTTTTTAACTACATACGTTAACATTGTTGTCTATGGGATTTTATTTGGTATAATACAACCTTAAAGCAGAGCTAAGAGGCACGGTTCCCTCCCACTCTGCCTACAACCCACTTTGCCTACACCCATTTTGCCTACAACCCAGCATGCCTACATTCAGTTTGCCTACAGTATGAAAAAGTGACATCCCCAGTTATTAGTGGGAAAATCCCTATTATCTTGTGTCTCAAACCAATATTAAAACATTGTATTATATAAACAATTAAGATTACAATGAACATAAGTAATGTAATTGGGGCTTAGTTGCGCAAATGTGATTTCATGCCCTTTATGATGATTAGTATTAGTCCAATGATCCCATACTGTGATCTTTAATATGTCTTCTATGCAGGTTTCCGATACCGATTAAATGTCCGTCGTCAGTGCATTGGTAGGCTCAGTACTGTAGACGACTATATGAAGTCTGTCTGTACACAGCCATCCTCAGTACCACGGTAAAGGGTGTATCGTGATACTGATACACGCCTTGTGAGGTTGAAGGATCAGCTTCAGCAAGGCCGCAAAACTCCTTTAGAGTTTTTAGACGCTGCCAGCCACTTGCTAAAAATGCAGTTGTAAATATGACTTTGAACTTTGTACGAAATATTTGTTTACTATTTGTGAGGCCATTTTAATAGTTTAATTGTTTTTGTTGTGTAATTTTATGATAAAATATGTGTTTGTCATATTAATTTGTCATGTTATTTTATACATAGGGACCATACATGGAATGTTCCACTTTTAACTGGAGATGTCATCTTTTCACACTGAGTGTAGGCAAAGTGGGTTGTAGGCAAAATGGGAGGACACCAGAGGCACGACACTACGCCATCAACTTGTTCTGGGACAAAAGAAATAAACAAGAGTACCAGTGAGGTACATGATACGCCCATCAGGAGTTTGATGGAAAACCATATCTATATTAATGAATATGTTACGGGTATGATTCAATTCTAATTATGTGAAATTTTTGCAATGGGATGGATGAAAAGTTTGTTTTTAGACCAATTACTGATGATGTTGTATCCACTGGAGAAGGTGCTGTCTGATTAATGAAGTTATTGTTCTTTATTAGAAAGGGCATCCGAAATTTTGCTTAGCATGGGTACTCTGGTGACACATTTATATTAGCAGAGAAACAGTTTATGTAAGTAACCTAGTAATAGTACGCGACACCAACACCATCCCAAGTTATTCCTACATGTGAGGTTTGATGGTATTGTATGATATGTATACAAGATATGTTCCGGACAATAAAAAGTTAACAGACCTACGTACGTACGGACGGACGGACGGACGGACGGACGGACGGACGGACAATGCCATACCATAATACGATCCACCATAGACGGGCGTAAAATAAATATATCGGTCCAACTTCTTCAGTCTCCTTTCCCCAATAACAAACCCCAACCAGATTAAAAAGTTAAAGTTTGTTGTTTACTAACACCACTAGATCACACTGATTTTATTTATGCCACACATTATTTTGGTAATTTTTGACTTGTAGTCTTAGTGAAAACCTGCTACATTTCTCCATTAGTAGCAAGGGATCTTTTATACGCACTTTCCCACAGACAGGACAGCACATGCCACGGCCTTTTCTATATCAATCATGGTTCACTGGCTGTGACGGGGGAAAAAACCCAGAAATCAGAATGGGTCCGCTGAGGTGGCTCGATCCTACGACGCAAGCATATCAGCTGAGCGCTCTGCCAGCTGGGCTAGATAACGCCCTCACACCAAGAAAGAAAGAAATGTTTTATTTAACGACGCACTCAACACATTTTATTTACGGTTATATGGCGTCAGACATATGGTTAAGGACCACACAGATTTTGAGAGGAAATCCGCTGTCGCCACTTTATGGGCTACTCTTTCCGATTAGCAGCAAGGGATCTTTTATTTGCGCTTCCCACAGGCAGGACAGCACAAACCATGGCCTTTGTTGAACCAGTTATGGATCACTGGTCGGTGCAAGTAGTTTACACCTACCCATTGAGCCTTGCGGAGCACTCACTCAGGATTTGGAGTCGGTATCTGGATTAAAAAACCCATGCCTCGACTGGGATCTGAACCCAGTACCTACCAGCCAGACCGATGGCCTAACCACGACGCCACCGAGGCCGGTCCCCCCACACCAGTAAGAAGTCTTTGAATCGCCAAGTAGTGTACGTATTCAGCCGCCTGTAAGGTCGTTTGCAAGATCTTCTACCAACAACATCCATAGTCTATAAAGTTAAAATGAGTTTTTGTTTAACTACATCACTTGAGCATTACTTAATCGTCGGTTATTGGATATCATTTTGTAATTCTGATACGTAGATATCAGAATAAACCCGCTACATTTTATTTTGCCATTAGCAGCAAAGGATATTTTATATGCACTTACTCATAGACACGACAGCACATACCAACTCTACAGACTAGCAGCAAAACATTTTATCACGTTTCCTTTACACGGCAGCACATACCGTGACCTTTGATGTACCAGTCGTCGGTCCATCAAAGTTGTCGCCAGTATTATGTATATTTTACGACAAGGACAAAATTTCATAAGCCTACTATGAACAGCTGTGCCAAATCCATCCGCGTATTAATATATTTACACAATACAGTGTGTTTTATCAATCTGTTACAGGGCCGTAGCTAGGATTTTTTGCTTGGGGGGGGGGGGGGGGGGGGGGGGGGGGGGGACTGAGTAGTTAATAGTCAAAAATTCCTTAAACAGTTAAGAGAATTTTCTTTAAATTTCTGTAATGCTTTCCAGATTTTTAACCCTGCCCCCCCCCCCCCCCCCCCCCCCCCCCCCCCCAGCTACAGCCCTGTGTTAGAGCGTAAACTTAAAGCATTGCCCCCGGGCATAGCGAATCATCACACCGCCATTGCCCGTACACTAAGATATTAATTTATGATAATTTCACGCGTGATTGGCAAGTACTGTACATTCCACCCATGAATGGCGAGCACCTCAGCTATTTCAATTTTACGGAGAAAGAGCAAAGTTATAACTAATAAACTTGTTTTCTGCTTGATTCGCCGGTTCAGTGAATAAATTTCTTCGTTTTGGTGGAAAATAATAACAACAAAGATAATGTTTTCAAACAGATACATTCAGTGTTTGTATTACATCTTAGTTTCTGCTTCTTCTTTTTGTCATAATTGGATTTTGGTGTCCACAAAAGGATAGTACATTAATAGTATAAAACGTTTTGAGCCACTTCACACTTCTGTAATGTAGAAGTGTGTAGATACAGGCCAGTACATCGGGTCAGTAGTGTGTCTAGTTTGTGTATATGACAGTAAATAATAAAACCACGTCGTTCCGGTGTCCACGTTTACACAAAACAAATGACCTATCTACGTTTATTGCTTATGCGACAATGTTATTGTGAAATTGGTATACAAGCTGGTAATAATCATGTTGAATTTTGAGAGCGGGTTTTTTTTCCCACTCCATTCATTTTTGTTTAATTTCTCATTGAACAGAATTATTGTGAAATTGGTACACAAGGTGACAATTATCATATTGAATTTTGAGTACATTTTTTTCACTCCATTCATTTTTTTTTAAGTTTCTTGTTGAACAGAATTACATGTATTGTGAAATTGGTACACAAGCTGACGATAATCATATTGAATTTTGAAGTGCATTTTTTTTTCCCACCTCATTCAACTTTTTTTTTATTCAGAAGAACAGAAGTGTCGTTGTTAACAGTACCTTGCTTGGATACAATTCCATGCAAACAGTATACCCTGGTTCCTTTACAATAAATATTAAGTGCTACTTCAAAAATTAACACGTGGATAACTGAGGTATCCTAAATATTTCGTTGTGGATGGTAAGCTTGTAGTAAAGTTTGTTTTATTTAACGACGCCACTAGAGCACACTGATTTTTTATCTTATCATAGGTTATTGGACGTCAAACATATGGTCATTCTGACACTGTTTTTTAGAGGAAACCCGCTGTCGCCACATAGGCTACTCTTTTACGACAGGCAGCAAGGATCTTTTATTTGCGCTTCCCACAGACAGGATAGCACAAACCATGGCCTTTGTTGAACAAGTTATGGATCACTGGTCGGTGTAAGTGGTTTACATCTACCCATTAAGCCTTGCGGAGCACTCACTCAGGGTTTGGAGTCGGTATCTGGATAAAAAATTCCATGCCTCGACTGGGATCCGAACCCAGTACCTACCAGCCTGTAGACCGATGGCCTAATCACAACGTGTATGTTTTGTTTTGTTTTGTTTTGTTTACTTTACTTCATTAGCGTGCCTATATCCAAAAGAGGTTCTGGCACGTAATTGTTTTGTTAATAACCACCACTAAAATGAATTCTGTGGAATGTATGTTTGAAAGAAAAAAAATCCATTAATATGTATCGCTTAAAACTTACGATTATATCATACATTTCATCTCCTTACGCATATTGGGCTATTTCTCGTTCCAGCCAGTGCACAAAGGCCGTGGTATGTACTATCATGTCCATGGGATGGTGCATATAAAAGATCCCTTGTTGCTAATCGAAAAGAGTAGCCCACGAAGTAGCGACAGCGAGTTTCCTCTCTCAATATCTGTGTGGTCCTCAACCATATGTCTGACGCCATATAACCGCAAATACAATGTGTTGAGTGCGTCGTTAAATAAAACTTTTTCCTTCCTTTTTTCCTTGATCTCAAGGCGTCTCAACCTTTGATGTGTTCAGGATGCTGAGCGCTCGCGTAACATGTTACTGGTATCATCGTTTTCGATCATATCATATTCATTTAACGTCAGCCGAATCAACCAGCTTAGCGATCGATCTCGCTCGCTCGCTCTTCAGAACATGACTCTTGGTTTGGAGGTAATAAATAATGCATCTTTTTTTTTTTTTTTTTTTCTTTTTTTTATTAGGGTATGACGTAGCCGAATGGCAAAGCGCTCGCCTGATGCCTAGTCGGTCTAGGATCGATCTTCGTCGGTGGGCCCATTGGACCATTTCTCGTTCCAGCTAGTGCACCACGACTGGTATTTCAAAGGCCGTGGTATGTGCAATCTTGTCTGTGGGATTGTGTATATAAAAGATCCCTTGTTACTAATAGAAACAAATGTAGCGGATTTGTTTTTCTAATGACATCCAATAGCCGATGATTAATAAATCAATGTGGTCTAGTGGCGTCGTTAAACAAAACAAACTCATTTTAACTTTCTTTTTGATTTTTTTAAAAATATATTGCTGAAAATATGTTGCACAGTATATAGTTCATTGTGATACAGTGGCTGTGAATTCGAGTTAAAATAAGAAATTGTATTTCACTATTGTGCTGTATACAACTCCGTAAAATACTATAATAGTAGTTAATTTGGTCTACATTATACCTTTTGAAAACTAAATTACGAATACTCTGACCATTTGTGTGTAAATGTAGGGGCAAATGCAGCATTTATTTAAGAAAGGAGCGCAAAAGGGCATGTGTACTATTCAACGAGGGGGCGCGACATTTAAATAGGGCACTTACAATACTAAAATTTACATTGACGTTCATTCTATGCGTTGTATTTACTTATTAAACACTGAATTTGTCTAGGAACATTGAAACCAGAGGAGAGGGTTGACACCCCAGCTCCACCACCCCCCCCCCCCCCCCCCCCCCCCCCCCCATCCCACCCTCACCCACCACCCCCCACCCCTGGATCCGCGCCCGAGATTAATATTTACTATAAAATCGATTTCACATAGGTGAACATGTAGAGCTGTTTAAGATAGATGCTAAACAGTTGTTGCTCAGTATACTGCATTGTAAACCGATATGCCAAATTACCAACCCACCCCGCCCCGGTATCCGCTTCTGGTGACGCAATTTGCAGAATCCAGGATGTTGTTCACCGCAAAAAGATTTATGCCCGGATATTACCGTGCAAGAAACGTGTTGAATGCACATCACAAAAAGTCTCGTGTCGCCGAAACTATACGAAATGATTGTGTGTTTAATGACTCCCCAGCACATTGCTTTGTTTAATGCCACCTTACCGTTTCAATCAGCAGATAATTGTGACTCATTTTGCATCAGCAGCAGACGATATTTTATCAAGTTAAAGTTTGTTTTGTTTAACGACACCACTAGAGCACATTGCTTTGTTTAATGTCACTCTATCGTTTTAATCAGCAGATAATTGTGACTCATTTTGCATCAGCAGCAGACGATATTTTATGAAGTTAAAGTTTGTTTTGTTTAACGACACCACTAGAGCACATTGATTTATTAATCATCGGCTACTGGATGTCAAACATTGGTATTTCTGACAAAAATTTTGTTTTGGAGAGGAAACCAGCGATATGTTTTCCATTAGTAGCAAGGCATCTTTTATATGCACCATCCCGTAGACAGGATAGCACATACCACTGTCTTTGATATACCACTTGTGGTGCACTGGCTTGAACGAGAAATAGCCAAATAGGTCA
The DNA here is from genome assembly GCF_016097555.1 of Gigantopelta aegis. Taxonomy (NCBI): domain Eukaryota; kingdom Metazoa; phylum Mollusca; class Gastropoda; order Neomphalida; family Peltospiridae; genus Gigantopelta; species Gigantopelta aegis. The sequence continues at coordinate 17,636,540 of NC_054700.1, read as the reverse complement.
CCAACGGGGGTCGATCCTAGACCGACCGCGCATCAGGCAAGCGTTTTTACCACTAGGCTCCGTCCCAGCAACGACATGATACAATTTGTGAGGCCAGAAAGGATTTAATTATCGGATCCCCTGTGCCAGTACGTAAATATCTATGTATTTAATAGTCAAACCCGACAAACATACATGTACAATATATGAGTCCCAGCAACGGCATGATACAATTTGTGAGGCCAGAAAGGATTTAATTATCGAATCCCCTGTGCCAGTACGTAAATATCTATGTATGTAATAGTCAAACCCGACAAACATACATGTACAATATATGAGTCCCAGCAACGGCATGATACAATTTGTGAGGCCAGAAAGGATTTAATTATCGGATCCCCTGTGCCAGTGCGTAAATATCTATGTATGTAATAGTCAAACCCGACAAACATACATGTACAATATATGAGTCCCAGCAACGGCATGGTACAATTTGTGAGGCCAGAAAGGATTTAATTATCGGATCCCCTGTGCCAGTGCGTAAATATCTATGTATGTAATAGTCAAACCCGACAAACATACATGCACAATATATGAGTCCCAGCAACAGCATGATACAATTTGTGAGGCCAGAAAGGATTTAATTATCGAATCCCCTGTGCCAGTGCGTAAATATCTATGTATGTAATAGTCAAACCCGAAAAACATACATGTACAATATATGAGTCCCAGCAACGGCATGATACAATTTGTGAGGCCAGAAAGGATTTAATTATCGGATCCCCTGTGCCAGTGCGTAAATATCTATGTATGTAATAGTCAAACCCGACAAACATACATGTACAATATATGAGTCCCAGCAACGGCATGATACAATTTGTGAGGCCAGAAAGGATTTAATTATCGGATCCCCTGTGCCAGTGCGTAAATATCTATGTATGTAATAGTCAAACCCGACAAACATACATGCACAATATATGAGTCCCAGCAACGGCATGATACAATTTGTGAGGCCAGAAAGGATTTAATTATCGGATCCCCTGTGCCAGTGCGTAAATATCTATGTATGTAATAGTCAAACCCGACAAACATACATGCACAATATATGAGTCCCAGCAACGGCATGATACAATTTGTGAGGCCAGAAAGGATTTAATTATCGAATCCCCTGTGCCAGTGCGTAAATATCTATGTATGTAATAGTCAAACCCGAAAAACATACATGTACAATATATGGATAACTCAATAGCTCAGAGCGCATCGTGGTTAGTCTGCAATTTGCAGGTTCGAGTCCCAGCAACGGCATGGGACAATTTGTGAGGCCAGAAAGGATTTAATTATCCCCGGCGCCAGTGCGTTAATATCTATGTATGTAACAGTCAACCTCGACAAAATGAATGAATGTTTAACGACACCCCAGCACGAAAAACACATCGGTTGTTAGGTGTCGAAATATGGTAATGCAGTGATAAAGTGATGATCAACATCAGTATAAAAATACAAGATTTAAACAAAAACACAGTATAAAGAACCGTGCAAAACAACAAATATCACAGATAGATACTGACTTTTAAGTTACAATATATAGATATACATCAATACATACAATATATACATACATACAGACATACATACATACAATATATAGATGTTCATACATATACATATATACATATAGATATCCACACACACACACACACACACACACACACACACACACATCCCACCCCTACACCCTATTTTGATAACATAATTAATTTTGCTTTTGTATACATTCAGGAGACTCGTTTATCAACTCCACCGAACTACTACAGACACCCCCCCCCCCACACACACACACACACACACCACACACCACCACCACCACCACCACCACCACCCCACACACACCTTCCTCCCCTCCCCCTTATCAAAAAAAGAATCCTAGATCCATTCCTGGTTTAATATATCTGCCCGGTCTAATTTCCGTCTTTGCCCGCTAAAATGAAAAAAAAAAATAGCACCGCTGCCCGTTTAAGAAAAGAACAGCTTTGTTAGCGTTGTTTGCATTAGTTCATGTGTGTGGAACAATTCACTGAGGTTTTTTCCCTTCTTCTCCTTCCCGTTCGAGCACGACAACGCCAGAATGGGACCGCTGCGGGCTGTACACAATACAGACGCTGCTATGGACAGCGGCCGCTGAGTTTGTCAAATCGCTTTAATATACGTACCATCATATGAAACACTCTGGGGATCAACACCAATATGTTGGACATTAAAGCGAAAACTTTTCTTTTATTCCGTGAAGCGTTTGTGCAACGGGAGAGCTGTTCCGCCATGGTATAAGTATTATATTAACATTTTCGTACTGCATCGCGGATTTACTTCAAAGTTGTAAAAGTGAGATGGGTTTTATTGTTGTTAGGGGTTTTTTTAACAGTACGAGTGAAAGGTTGAACAAAGGGGAAGGCTATCGAAGGATGGTGCTCAAGCACTCCAACCCCACCCCCAGACCCATCCCCAAGATAACCCCCAGGAAACCCAAGAAGTTAAAAACAAGGATTGATTTTACTTTCATACGCTTCTAGTTTTATAACACATACAGGCATAAACACTAGCGTAACTAGGATTTTATAAGGGGTGGGGTGGGGGGGGGGGGGGGGAGCCACATGTTATAGGGAGACAGGTAAATATATAACGTGGTGTTGAAAACAAAAAGATGTTGGGGGGGGGGGGGGGAATGCACCCTATGGCTTGTCTATGGCTACGCCAGTGAAAATAATATAAAATGTTCACAGATTTCATATTACAGTGAAAATAATATAAAATGTTCACAGATTTCATATTACAGTGAAAATAATATAAAATGTTCACAGATTTCACATTAGTCCAACTTGTTTTTACTCATTCCCATTATGAGAATTAAAGTTAAAAGGTGTTTTGTTTAACGACACCACTAGAGCACACTGGTTTATTAATCATCGGCTATTCGATGTCAAACATTTGATACTGCTTACACACAGTCTTAGAGAAAACCAGCTACATTTTCGCCATTAGTAGCATGGAATCTTTTTATGCACTTACCCACTAAAAGGACAGCACATACCATGGCCTTTTATTTTCTAGTCCATGGGGCACTGATTGGGATGGAGGGAAAACTCAACCAGCGAATGGGTCCACCGAGAGGTTCTACAAACTGAGCTAGATCCCGCCCGCATATCATTGTAAAACGTATTAAAATAACGAAATAATCCCTTGGCCTACCCACACCTCCATTTTAAATGTTCAGCACTGGATGTGAGGTTACAAACAATCAAATAAGTGTCACAAATCAATAAAATAAATCAATCAATCAAGTAAGGATATCAGAAATTAATATAATAAAATATTACATACTTAGAAATACATAGGCAGTAAAAGCGAGGTACAGGTCCACAATATGTTTAAGGGGGTGGGGTGTGTGTGGGTACTGACCGCAATAATCCTACAGATTTTGTACCTTTTATGACATGCTATCAAGTCTTCCATGATGTGTTTTTGTATATAATCATATGCATATCTATATAACGCATGTTCCACTACCTCACACAAAGTGGCCTTCCCCAATATAAATTACAACTTGTTCCGCCGCTAGTGAAATCATATTCTAACACAAAAAAAGTTTGTTTAACGATACCACTAGAGAACATTAATTTATTAATCTTCGGCTATTGGATGTCAAACATTTGGTAATTAGTAGCAAGGGATTTTTTATATGCACCATCCCAAAAGACATGATAGCACATACCACAGTCTTTGATGTACCAGTCATTGTGCACCGACGGGGATCGATCCCAAACCGACCGCGCATCAAGCGAGCGCTTTACCACTGGGCAACGTCCCGACCCTCCTATTTAAACAGTCGGAGAATGCTAAATTAGACATTTGAGACATAGCTACAGAACGAGTTGTAGTTAATGTCCAAGCTACGGCTAACCTCTCCTCCAAAGTGAAAAGGGAAGAAAGAGAGAGAAAAGCTAATTAAATGTATAATTACTGACAACATTTTATGTCCTTTTCCATTACAACAACAACAACAACTACTACTACTACTACTACTACTACTACTACTACTACTACTACTACTACTACTACTACTACTACTACTACTACTACTACTACTACTACTACTACTATTAATTTTACTATAGCTTCTACTACTACTCTTGCTGCTACTACTTCAATAACAACTACTACTACTACTATTATTATTACTACTATTATTATTATTTCTACTGCTGCTGCTGTTGCTACTACTACTGCTGCTGCTACGTCTACTACTACTATTGCTACTACTACTACTACTGCTGCTGCTGCTGCTGCTGCTGCTTCTGCTTCTGCTGCTACCCCTCCCCCGACACCCCCTGGAAATACGTTAGTTATGGCCCTTAATACACTGTGTACGGTTAGTACACGAATTTTTTTTTAAAAAGCGCGCTTTACGTTCACTATATTGTACCGATTAACTGAAAAGAGAAGAATGACATTTTAAAAAATTAAATTCAAATATATTAGCTTACCTGATAATAGACGACATTCTAGTTGATTTAGACTGTTAGTGTTTGCCAACTTGTCTCGTTGTATATCAGTGTGGTAACAACCCAGATAAGACCACAGTGTAAGTACAGTAAATCTGAGTAACAGCAGAAAGAATGCACATACACCCATACACACACAAAATATAACAACAGTACACAAACAAAACACCACTGGTCTAATGAGTGAAAAACTCCGACTTGTTCTCTTTTCGTGTCCACGAAATCCTAAAAAGTGTCGTCTGCTTAGCTTAGGTAGTGATTCACTTGTCAAGAGGTTACCGCGAATCGCTTAGACGTAATAGTTCACCGTCGTTAAACGGACTTCTCGTTTTAAAGAAATTTGTCTTTATATAAACTAATCCACACGGCGAGGCATACGAATTTATATATATTTTTTTTAAATCCCCATAGTGTCATCCTGTTTTGTTTTTGTTTTTTTTTTGTTTTTTTAAATCCAAGAACAGTGGCTAGAAATAAAAAATGCTTTCAACGATTATTCGCTCGTCGCGTGTTTTGTACTCCATATCCTGCAGGTTCCTATTGGGGCACGAGGAATCACCCACCACGAGAGTTCAATCAATCAACTCCGATCCTGACCCAGTCCGCTAGGTAGCTTCAGGCATGCGCACGGGTGGGTGGTAGGGAGGAAAGAAAGAAAAGAAAAGAAAGGAAAAAGAAAAAGAAAAAAACCCCTACAAAACCTTATGGATACAATTTGCTTCTTTAGCTGAAACACACGTCAAATAACATTCCACTCGTCGCTCGAATATATTCTGTAAAATGTAACAGACGCCCATTTGATTCAGTTTATCCACCATAATACTTGTCACAATGACTGAATCTACACATTTCGAGAGCGCTATTCAGAATGCGACAAACGGACTTCAAAGGATTACAAAAAAAACATATATTCCTTAAGACAGTTCAGGCCAGATTAATGGACCATATACACGTGTTTGTTTACCGAGTGTTGCCTAGATTTTCTCTTTTTTTTTAATACACAATTTACGGTTAGCCGACTTCAAAAAGTAGTTGATAAGAATGCAATGTGTAACATTTTGCCCCCCACCCCCCCCCCCTCACCTCCGCCTGTTACCGACCACGGCTGCTGGTGCTCCCTTTCACCTGCCAGTGCAGGCGGTCCCTCCTCCTACCACCCCCACCTTTCCAGTCCTGGACAGAGAAGCCGGTCGAGGCCGGCTCTTGTGCCCAGGACAGGCGTGCGCTACAACAGCTTGTTCTGAATGTGCACGTAAAGCCCTATGACCTGACCTGACCTAAAATCTTGCTTCACAGCTATCCAATTCGACGGCCATTATTTCCCTTGCCTTATCCTACATCAATTTAATCATTTGATCCCCAAGTACTGTTTGTATATGTATTACCCTCTAACAATTTAATAAAATGACCCTGGGGCATTTAACTGCCTTGTTCTGTAACAATTTAATCATAAAATGTTCTCGGGCAATTACTCTGTCTTGTTCTGAAAAAAATAAAATAAAAATAAATAAATAACCATACTAAACCAAAGGAAATTTCTGTCCGACTCCTGTGCTGTAACAATTTTCTAATCATATGCGACTTGTCTTCTTTGGGGTTTCTCGTGAGATGTATACACTTCCGAAAACCAAACAGAAATTAAAGAAAGTGCTGACAGTTTTTAACCAACAATAAATCAATATGGTAGAAGGCGCGAAACCGGAAGCATTGGGCATATTTTACCTCTGATAACGAGGATAGCATGGTCGGTGTGCATGAGTCTATCGCGGTTATTATCCAGATGGTTTACCTTTCAAGAACAATGTTTTCATCGTCCGGGATTTATTTCACTCCTGCACGCGGCAAACTGGGGGAAGTCGTCTGCTATAAGTAGCCACATTGGGGCGCGAGCTGTCAGAAGACATTTTTCCAACAGATCATTTTTAATTGATGCGAGAATGAATGCATGAATGAATGTTTAATGATACCACATCACGAAAAAGATATCGGCTATTGGGTGTCAAATATAATTAAGTAATAAAGCATGACGACATATGTTATTAGCATATCCAGTATACCCGCTGGTCTGTCAAATTCACGTCACTGATAATACATAATCTTCATCTGTTCTGCAATGTAATTTATCCATCCAATCTCAGAAAGCAGTTTACGAAAGGTCCTATGTTACTGTAAACGCCAGACGAAATTTCCCCACTGTCAGAATACAGCGTCATATTTCAAGCACACCATAATAAAACATATTCCGAAAAAGTACTCAGAGACTCTTTACTGTAGCAATGTGGGGAATTGTTTCTGATTTTATAGTTTTGTAATCTTTAATTTCTGCATTATTTACAACATCTTGTTTACATTTTCAATTTATGATAGTCTGCGATTGCCCTGATGTTTGTTACAGCTCCAAACGTATTTTATGCCAAACAAAAGAGATATGTACCTCGGAAACTAGAGAGAGTGACTTTAAGAAACGTCCCGAAATGCTCACAGTAGAAGAAAAGCATTCCAAATACGTGTGTGTGTGTGTGTGTGTGTGTGTGTGTGTGTGTGTGTATATATGTGTGTGTGTGTGTGTGTATATATATATATATATATATATATATATATATATATATATATATATATATATATATATATATATATATATATATATATATAGTTTGAGCAATAAATTACTGAGAGAAAAAATTGATGTCTTTTTAAGTTAACATTATATTTGACTAACGCAAGAAATGGATGAATTAAAAACGTAATGTGACAGGTGGAGACATGTGGGTAACCGATAAACTTTGCGGTTTTCTGGCGGAAACAGAAAAAAAGAGAGAATAGAAACAGCACTCTGGTGAAATTTCTTCGTTTCATTTTATCGCATTGTAAAACCGAAATCTGAGCTGCGTAAGATTGTAACTTAGCAGCCGAGGAAAATAGGGCTGATAAAACGTCCTTGGACGCTTGAAGCATTTTACATAATAATAATAACAACACATTGCGTGTCGGCGCACATGTTGAATCATCATGGTTTGAGACTCATAAGTACTGGGTTCGTATCCCAATATCGGAAATGTTTTATTTAATGACGCACTCAACACATTTTATTTACGGTTATATGGCGTCGAACATATGGTTACGGTCCACACAGATATTGAGAGAGGAAACCCGCTGTCGCCACTTCATGGGTTACTCTTTTCGATTAGCAGCAAGGGATCTTTTATATGCACCATCCTACAGACAGGATAACACATACCACGGCCTTTGATATACCAGTCGTGGTGCACTGGCTGGAGTGGGAAATAGCCGAATGGGCCCACCGACGGGCCCAATATCGGCTTCAACCTTAAAGGGGCTATTGTGAATTTTCAGCCCTACAAGCCTTCCGTTTGTTCCGCTCCCCCCTAAACAAATAATAATAAAACACACATCTTGCTTTTCCTGGATGTTGCTTGGTGATTTTTGTTTTAACATATTACCTAAACGTGTTTTAAATATAAAGCAATATGTGGATAAATACATTTGGAATGACCTTTAGCCGAATTTGTTTTTTAAATTTCGTTTGGCCGTTGGACGAAATAATAACTTCGTACGTACAATATATATTTTTGACAAAAATCGATAATGAGGTATTACAAAACATTACGATGTCCTGAAATGTATTGATTATAAGGATATTCATATTCTAAGCAAGAAAGTTTAAATAAATTGTAATTTTACTAATGTATAAATATTTTATTTTTGCCGAAAACCTTTTTAAAATGGCTACAAAGTATGGATAATTCCTTTAAGTTAGTGCATAGGCACAAAGGAAAGAAAGAAAGAAATGTTTTATTTAACGACGCACTCAACACATTTTATTTACGGTTATATGGCGTCACACAGATTTTGAGAGGAAACCCGCTGTCGCCACTTCATGGGCTACTCTTTCCGATTAGCAGCAAGGGACATTTTATTTGCGCTTCCCACAGGCAGGATAGCACAAACCATGGCCTTTGTTGAACCAGTTATGGATCACTGATCGGTGCAGGTGGTTTACACCTACCCAATGAGCCTTGCGGAGCACTCACTCAGGGTTTGGAGTCGGTATCTGGATTAAAAATTCCATGCCTCGACTGGAATACGAACCCAGTACCTACCAGCCTGTAGACCGATGGCCTAACCACGACGCCACCGAGGCCGGTAGGCACAAAGGAACAACATTGATTTCTCTTTCACGAACCAATACCCATCAAAACCTGGCTAAACCAGAGACCTAGATACTAGTAACTAATTCTTTCCTTAGTTTTGTTCTGCACCGAATACACCTTTAGTTTATGAAATTCTTGTCTTTTTGTGTTGTCTTGATAGTTGAGGAGTGTACACATAATATGTCCGTAACTGGAAGGGTGCAGGGGAGGCCAGTGGCCCCCTCTCCGTTGGTTATGGCATGCAGTTTATTTGAAAAGCAGGAACAGATGAAGAAGCATTAAAGTTTGTGAGGCATAGAAAGTAGACGACTGTCAAAATGCAAGATAAGTCTTAAATCTTTAACATTAGAGCCGTACCTAGACTAAACATTCGGCGAGGGGGGGGGGGGGGCAACAACAAAGAAGCAGTACACAGTGATATAGGGGCTTCTATCTCCAGCTTGTTAAAGGGGTGGGGCAATTTTAAACTAACAAAAGGTACCCTTTTTTTTTTTTCTTCTTTTTTTTGGGGGGGTGGGGGGGGGATAAAGGAAAAACTATCCCCTGGCTTTACATTTACCTCTACTAGGTAGGATCCACACACACACACACACACACACACACACACACACACACACACACACACACACACACACACATTTTCGTTTTTCGTAGGTTGTGTTTTATCCGTGTCAGGCGGTCTGACGCATGACATTTGGCAAACATGACTTATTTGCCTGTCGTTACATCATGGCATCCCATGCAAGTACGTTCCATTTCACTTGAAATTAGGAATGGGGGCTTCCATCTCCGCTTTGACACATATTTCGTTAACAGAAGATGACGTCTAACAACCGACGCCATGTTCATCTGACAGTGACGATAACTAATACTTTTTTTTCAGAGACGTTATGGAAGATCTCGTTTTCCCAAGACGAAGGACCACAGTACTTGTAAAGCATGTCCCGAATTGGTGGAGGTGTGTTAGTGAAAACTGAGCTGGAAAACGGCTAACCAGCCTCGGTGGCGTCGTGGCTAAGCCATCGGACATAAGGCTGGTAGGTACAGGGTTCGCAGCCCGGTACCGGCTCTCATCCAGAGCGAGTTTTAATGACTCAATGGGCAGGTGTAAGGCCACTACACCCTCTTCTTTCTCACTGACAACTAACAATTAATAACTAACCCACTGTCCTGAACAGACAGCCCAGATAGCTGAGGTGTGTGTGTGTGCAGGACAGCGTGCTTGAACCTTAATTGGATATAAGCACGAAAATAAGTTGAAATGAATGAATGGAAATGGCTAAAACTGAACACTGGTACGAGACCAAATAGTGGATCCATTCGAATGATTGTTTTTTATTCTCTCCGCAACGACCACAAATGTCACAACGACCACAAATGTCGCAACAACCACAAATGTAGCAATGTTACTGCCACAAATGTCCTAATCGACCACAAATGTCACACGATCGACTACAAATGGCACAAAGGTCTCAACCATAAATGTCACAACCCTGAATGCCACAAATGTCATAATTTACATTGACGTTTTAAAAACAAATTCTTGTTTTATCCTTTTGGGGTTATACCCTTAGCTCAAATATAGTGTCCCTTGCTCGGCAGGATTACAGGATCTATTCCCACTGTAGCATCCCCTAAAATGTTTCATTATTAGCACCAACTTAGTGGTCTGAAAACTCGATATCAAATCAATATTACACTGTAAAAAAGCACTGTTGAATAAAATGACTCTCGTGCCATGTTCAGCACCATATAAGTAATGTTACTGTGAACAAGACTGTCATGTTCGGTCAAACTGCTATAAAGGCCACCTTTATTTAACAGCCACGCATCAATAACGGGCACTTCAAGCGCTACATTACGTATATCAATGCATCTATTTTAATCTGTATATAACGACCACCTGCTAATAAAGTTGACTTTTTGTAAGTTCTTTGTCATATAGAGGTTTACGGAAGACCTAGGTAAGTTAGAAGAAAATATGTGTCTAATCCATTTGTTAAAGCAATAATATATGTTTCAATCAATCAAATACTCAATGTATACAGTGTCCCACGAACTGTGATGTCATAATAGAGAAGAGTGGGACGTAGCTCAGCGAAAGAGCGTCCGACTGCGGTTAGAGTGGTCCAAGGATCGATCCTCTTCATTGGACTCATTTAGTTATATCACGCGTTTCAACCAGTGATCAATAACTAGTGCATCAAAGGACCGAGCTATGTGCTGTCGTATGAATGGTGCTATCATAAAAGAACCCTTGTTGCTAAGAGTAGCGAACGTGGCGGGAATGGGTTTGACAGTAATTAATGTGTTTCAGCAGTCTTGTAAAACATACAGATTTTATTTTACCATTTTCATATACTATTTTAATGTAGTTAATAAGAATAATATCAGAACGGCCCAGTGTTACATTTCTCTGCTGTAATAATGGTACACCAGTAAGGTAAATAAATTGAAATACATTGCAAAAGTTATTAAAATTTATATAAACATTTAAAACATCTCTCTCTCTCTCTCTCTCTCTCTCTCTCTCTCTCTCTCTCTCTCTCTCTCTCTCTCTCTCTCTCTCTCTCTCTCTCTCTCTCTCTTTCATTATGACATCACATTTCGTAGGACAGTGTATACATTCAGTATTTGATTGATTGGAACATATTATATTGCTTTAAAGTTACAGTCTCTGGTAACCATATTATAACATCATGTACAAATATGAAATACCTGCTCAAATGCACTTTTAAAAAACTCGTGTGTGTTCGCTATGAACGGAGATCGTCAAAAGTATACGCTCGATTCCTTGCCTGTGCCGCCATTGCTTGGCAAAGAACAAACGACAGTTGGCCTCAGACCACAGTTAATTTCGCTATATGTTTCTATATAGCCTTAGTAGCTATAACATTTTTATTAATATCAGCAGGCCCGTGGATTTGTGTGTGTACCTTTGCCTGCCTGGGGGACACATACCCTGAAAAGGACAACCCCTGTTGTCCAGCTCTTTGTCCCAGCATATTGGTTTAAACAAACACACCCTCTAAACCTGGCCGGAGTACACCCATTTTACACAAAAAGCACTACTTTTGCATGGGTCGGAATTACCACAAACAAGGCTTCAATGTCAACAAGTTACACATATACATATCACATATCATGGCCTTTTATATACCCGCCGATGGGGATCGATTCTAGACTGACCGCGCATTTCCCAAAAAAAACTTTTTACATCTAAGTAATGAATAAAAATAGCATATAGTCTTGAAAAATGTTACGTAAATCGAACATAACACCGTTTCCTCTACCCTAGAGCGTTACGTAATTATTAACACCCTCTTACATGTAACGCGTATGCCAACTGCTGGCCACCGTAAAAATTTCAAGGCAAATCCCCCTCCGACCCCTGGAAAGGTGTTGTACCATACCTCTATGGATATAAATATTTTTGGAGATATGAGACGACCCCTCGATCAAGACAGTTAAATTTGTTCAAAATCACGTGAGAAGCTCAGCGCCTGCGCAAATCACGTAAAGTCCCAGTTCTACTGGCATCCCGCTAAATGAAGAAAAACAAAGCTGGCCAATGCGTTTGTAGTTGACCTAGATAATATAGATAAGCGAGCATTCCGAAACTATAGCGATGTGGTGGATCTTTTGTGTACCAAACAGAACTGGATCATCTATATGCTTAAATAATAAACATCTTCCAGGGACTGCAGCTTTAACAAATGGATTAGACACATATTTTCTTCTAAATTACTAGGTTTTCTGTAAACCTCTATATAACAAAGGACTTACAAAAGTCAACTTTATTAGCAGGTGGTTGTTATATACAGATTAAAATAGACTCATTGGTATACGTAATGTAGCGCTTGAAGTGTCCGTTATTGATGCGTGTTGTTAAATAAAGGTGGCCTTTATAGCAGTTCGACCGAACATGACAGTCTTGTTCACACTAACATTACTTATATGGTGCTGAACATGGTACGAGAGTTATTTTATTCAACAGTGCTTTTTCAGTGTAATATTGATTTGATATCGAGTTTTTGGACCACTAAGTTGATGCTAATAATGAAACATTTTAGGGGATGCTACAGTGGGAATAGATCCTGTAATCCTGTCGAGCAAGGGACACTATATTTGAGCTAAGGGTATAACCCCAAAAGGATAAAACATTTTTTTTTTTTTTAAATGTCAATGTAAATTATGATATTTGTAGTTGATGAGTTGCGTCATTTGTCGATGTGACATTTGTGGCGTTCAGCGTTGTGACATTTGTGGTTAAGACCTTTGTGACATTTGTGGTCGATCGTGTGACATTTGTGGTCGATTAGGACATTTGTGGTAGTAACACTGCGACAGTTGTGGTCGTTGTGACATTTGTGGTCGTTGCGACATTTGTGGTCGTTGCGACATTTGTGGGCACTACACACAACAACTGGTCAAAGGTTCCTTGCTGTTAATGGAAAAATGTAGCGGGTTTCCTCTGATGACTACGTGTCAGAATTACCAAATCTTTGACATTCGACTGATTAATCAATGTGCTCTAGTGGTGTCTTTAAACAAAAACAAACTTTAACTTTCGTCCAAGCTCATTTTGCCTGAATATCTCTATCTTTTCTTCTTTTTTTTTTTGCCAGAATTTGAGCATTTGTTTCAGCCCTGCTCTCCACCCCGTCATCTTACTCTTTTGTAATAAGCCAATGTGATGACGTCTTGTTATGCAAACCGTTTTCTTTTTTGGGCCTGCTGTTCTTTTAATGGACTAAACTTTGACGTAGCCACTATTCCTTCAAGGCAGGTGACACATGTTTTACACCTTATAGCTGCTAATCAAACAAGGCATCTTTAAACAAGCATTCCTTTCCCCTTTTTTCAGAGCAGCTATCTTTATTTTTTAATTTCCTCGAAAACCAAGAGTACATTTGCCATCCGCTGAGCGACACTCCGATTTGCAAATAATCTTCAATTACCACATACTTTCTTTCGCAAGTATCCCCCATGGCGCAATTCGATCTAAAATAACATATGTCTGGCTGGTACGTCGAGCCAATTTAATTTGAGAAAAAGTCTCCAGAAAGTGTTGGGTTCTTTTTTTTGCCCGCAAGACGAAACTATAAGAGGCAAGCTGAAAACCTCGTTATATATCAACAGGTGTGGGGGTTTCGCTGCACTTGCTGACCTTGTTACCGTGGTAGTCGTTGGGAAGAACAATGACCTTTTGCGACAAAATGTGTAACGTGTTGGGATATAAAATGAAAATGATGATGATGAGTTACACGTTGTATATCGCTGACCAGAAAATGAATTTAAGGTATTTAAAATAGGTAGTTCAGTTCCTCACATGTTGTTGGTAGAGGCAGATCTAGGGTGTGTGTGTGTGGGGGGGGGGGGGGGGGGGAAGAGGGAGACAGAGGCCCGCCCCCTAAATTTTGCGACAGTTAAAATTTTATTATATATTAATTTTAATTTGTGTACGATCCCCTCCAAACCTCCCCCAAAGTTCCATTGGCAATTCCGCCTCATGTCATTGCCCCTCCCCCCCCCCCTCCCCCTTAAATGGATTTTCTGGAATTGACGTCGCTGTCGTTATTACAGAAGGATCGTTCCAGCCAGTGCACCACGACTGGTATATTAAAAGCCGTGGTATGTGCTGTCCTGTCTGTGGGATGGTGCATATAAAAGATCCCGTGCTACTAATGAAAAAATGTAGCGGGTTTCCTTTCTAAGACTATATGTAAAAAATGTAGCGGGTTTCCTTTCTAAGACTATATGCCCAAATTACCAAATGTTTGACATCCAATAGCCGAGGATTAATAAATCAATATGCTCTAATGGTGTCGTTAAACAAAATACTTTTTTTTTTTTATTATTACAGAAGGTAGAGCGCTCGTCTGATCTTCCTAAGATCGAATCTCGTCAGTGGTAGCATTCGCTGATTGTTTTGTTTTTCAGTCACAAAAGGTGTCCCACAACTAATATATCAAAGATAGTGGTAAGTGTTGTCTTGCCCACGGGGAAAATGCATATAAAAGCCCTTTTACTTGGAATGCAACATGTAGTGCGTTTCGTCTAAGGCTGCATAATTACCAAGTGTTTAACATCCATTAGCCGATGATTAATAAACGAATGTGATATAATGGTGTCGTTAAAAAAAAAAAACTTTATTAAAAAAAAAGAAGAAGAAAGAAATGTTTTATTTAACGACGCACTCAACACATTTTATTTACGGTTATATGGCGTCAGACATATGGTTAAGGACCACACAGATTTTGAGAGGAAACCCGCTGTCGCCACTACATGGGCTACTCTTTCCGATTAGCAGCAAGGGATCTTTTATTTGCGCTTCCCACTGGCAGGATAGCACAAACCATGGCCTTTGTTGAACCAGTTATGGATCACTGGTTGGTGCAAGTGGTTTACACCTACCCATTGAGCCTTGCGGAGCTTTGCGGAGCCTTGCGGAGCACTCACTCAGGGTTTGGAGTCGGTATCTGGATTAAAAATCCCATGCCTCGACTGGGATCCGAACCCATTACCTACCAGTTTGTAGACCGATGGCCTAACCACGACGCCACCGAGGCCGGTCAAACAAACTTTATAGTTGCAGACCCTAGACACCTGTAACACATTTTGATAAAGTTACAATATAGTGAAACAAGTCTGTAACGTTGGAACAGGGAAATAACCCTTAAAAAGTAGACTAGAACTCGTCTCCATAACCGTTACTTCTCAGAGAGACATGCTTTTTTAAAACTAAAAAAAAAATGAATTCCGTGGTATTAGAAACGCCACGATGACCAGAAACGATTCGTATGTACGAAAATGGATAATCTAAACAATAAAATCTAAGTAGGCCCTAATGTTTGATCCCAGTTATCATAAACTGCTGTAATAAGGACTATACCCTGATCAAAATCCTAGGGGGTGGGGGGGGGGGGCACTACTTTTTTAAAATAAACAAATAAAACACTATACAAATTAAACCCTGATATGTGTATGCTATTTTCTAGGAGTGAAAAAAAAAAAGCAACAATTTTTAGATTCTCAGGCAGGCAACAGGGTACGGCCCTGGTAATAGTAAAACAAAAAACGTCATAGTGTTTAAAAACCAAGGTCTGTCACTTTAAATTTCTCTCAAGCTTTACACCATTTGCAAATATGTCTCAGTTACCGAAATAGTTGTTGATTACAGAACGTGCCGAATCTCGTTAAACAAACATTCGTTTCTTTCAACGTCGGTATAACGACAGTGTCACAGTTTAGCTGGTTTTCTCATTAAGTGTGTTTTACACCGTGTCGTTTTGTTATGCCTGCTGAGTCGGCTGAATTTACATCATTATGGTTTCCTTTTTTTGTTACCAGAAAAAAACTGTCAGAATAGAATACAATCTCAGGGCCATAGTTCGATGGCATTTGAGGACTACACATCAACATAATTATATAATGTAACAGCTTCAAGATGACAGGTTTGGAATGCATTTCATAAAATATACATAATAATAGAAGTCTTAGGTGAAAAAACCGATTTGATGGGGCTGCTGGTGCCCCCTTGCACCTGCCAGTGCAGGCGGTCCCTCCTCCCCCCCCCCCCCCCCCCCCCCCCCCACACACACACCTTTCCTGTCATGGGCGTGCGCTACAACAGCTTGTTCTGAATGTGCACGTAAAACCCTATGACCTGACCTGACCTGGTGAAACAGAAATGCTTGTATATAATAGTTATACATCTACACAACTTTATACGGGTACCAATATTTGTACAATTAAAAAGTAGCTTTCTACAATAAAATCTGTTAAGCAGCCATCAAAGTGAGCCTTAAAAAATGATCTTTTAAAACAGGCGAGTGCTTAATACCTGTTATGTTGGCATTTTTGGCATTTTTGACGTTACCGTAAAAGGTACGAACATTGTGCGTAACGTCTTTAAATACCAGGGCCCTGTTCCACGAAGCGATCTTAGCCCTAAGATTACCTTAATTACATAGCTACCTTATGCAGCTAAGTTGATCTTAAGGCTAAGATCGCTTCGTGGAACGGGGCCCAGTTTACTTTCATTTAGAATGTTTCAAAAAAAGTCTGATAGCCTCAGAAAAACTTATTGAACAAATTCGATAATTTTTTACTTTTCGACAAGATTGTTGAAGAAAGTTATGGGGTATTCTTATATCATTATTTACACTGTAATTCAATATAAGTTGTAGAAGCATCACGAGGGGTATATGGCTTTTTATGTACCCTCTGTGTGTTCTTTTACCCCGAGCCGAAGGCGAGGAGGTAAAAGAGCACACAGAGGGTACATAAAAAGCCATATACTCCGAGAGATGCTTCTACAACGAATTTATCTTGCCGACACGTTAAACCATATAGCCAAATAATCAAAATAACGCCAGACGATAATTGTTAACAATTTATTAACGGAGCCGTACTACGCGGACGCGAACGAAACCACTTACCAGTGACGAAAAATAGTTCCATCGATAAACAAGTTTTTAACTTCAAATGTTTGTAATACAAAATTGTCTGAAACAGATATTAATAAATAATTTTAAAAAAACCTCTTTTTTTTTATCAGAAATGTATGTAGTAAAAAAAAAAAATATTAAAGAAAAACCAAAAAAAAACAACTGTTGCTAATCGCGCATTAATACAATAACACCACGACCATAATTAGGTGGCCGAGTTCAATATTGCAGCTTTTAAAAGTATTGAAATAGTGTATTTTGTAGTAAAAATTAAATTAATTATATATACTTGATTGATTATCAATGTTATTTATAATCTAATTATTGCTTTACCATTAACTGGGGTGGCTGGAAAATGTTGAAATTACAGACGGGGTATAAGAGAATTTGGCTCCGCTCACAGGGGTATAAGGGATTTGTCCAACGGCAAACAATCAATGAGATTAAAGAATTTTACATGAAGGCGAGATAATGTAATTTGTTGGTAAAGTATCAAACGTCCTTCCAGATTACCGGTAACACGTGAACGTCTCCAGTTTGTGGGACGGGACGTAGCCCAGTGGTAAAGCACTCGCTTGATGCGCGGTCGGTTTAGGATCGCTTCCCGTCGGTGGCCCCACTGGGCTATTTCTCGTTCTAGCCAGTGCACCACGACTGGTGTAACAAAGGCCGTGGTATGTACTACCCTGTCTGTGAGATGGTGCAAATAAACGATCCCTTGCTGCTAATCGAAGAGTAGCCCATGTCTGACGCCATATAACCGTAAAAAGAATGTGTTGAGTGCGTCGTTAAATAAAAAAAAAATTGAAAAAAAAAAAATCTCCAGTTTGCTTTCAAAATAAAAGTGATTCCGGCGACATTAAATATTATAATTCGTCGATTCTCGGACATAAGTAGTCTTTGATCATTTCCTCAGTGCACTGCATTCAGCGAATTCTCAATTAATGGTTTTAAATTTCTGTTACAAACGTTTTCTTACACTTAACCGGCCTCGGCGGTTTAGTGGTTATGCCACCGGACTTAAGACCGGATCCGAGGTACTGGGTTCGCATCCCAGTACCGGCTTTCACCCAGAGCGAGTTTAACGACTCGACGGATAGGTGTATGGCCACTACACCGACGTATCTTTCACTAACCACTAACAAAATAACCACTAACCCATATAGCTGAGGTATGTGTGCCCAGGACAGCGTGCTTGAACCTTAAGTAGCTATAAGCATGTATACGATGGCGATATTACACTTACCTCGCGTTCAAGCGGAAAGGTTCAAGTCGGCAGGTTCACACCGGAAATGACCGCAGTCTTTGGATGTCCCAGACCTTCGCTTGTATTCCTGGCTTGATGATGTCGTTGTGTCCTGCTTTCTTTTACTGCCCCTCTCTAGTTATTTACTTTAGGTACGGCCCTGGAGTTACCTCCTACGTTATTACGCATAAAGCTCTTATAGTTGTCGCTAAGGTCATCTCATCATTATCTTGTCATATTAAATTTCGTCTGTACTGTTTTGTCTGGCCTCGCCTGCCCGGGAGGCGGCGTCGTGTGTCAGTGCATGGCAAGGTCACCCAGTATTAACGGAACAGTTACATCAGTAAAGGAATTTAAAGGCGTGTATAGGTATGTTTGTTTAGAATAGCACCCCAGCACACTGTTTAAAGAAACTGTCCTGAGTTGTAAGATGTTTCTGACTAATAAAATCTTTTGAACTGACAAACCCTAGTTTTAGGTTGGAAATGTTTTATTTAACGACGCACTCAACACATTTTATTTACGGCTATAAGGCGTCGAAGACCCTAGTTTTAAAACATATTGTTCACTATTAGAGCCATTCTTGATAATTACAATCAGATTTCATTGTTTTGATTATCCACTTCCGTACATCCGAAGTGTCTCTGGTTATCCTGGTGTTTCTAATACCACGAATTGCATTTTTCATCTTTTTTAAAACGCTTGTATCTCTGAGAAGTAACGATTATGAAGACGAGATCTAGATTAACCGGCCTCGGTGGCGTCGTGGTTAGGCCATTGGTCAACAGGCTGGTAGGTACTGGGTTCGGATCCCAGTCGAGACATGGGATTTTTAAATCCAGATACCGACTCCAAACCCTGAGTGAGTGCTCCGCAAGGCTCAATGGGTAGGTGTAAACCACTTGCACCGACCAGTGATCCATAACTGGTTCAACAAAGGCCATGGTTTGTGCTATCTTGCCTGTAGGAAGCGCAAATAAAAGATCCCTTGCTGCTAATCGGAAAGAGTAGCCCATGAAGTGGCGACAGAGGGTTTCCTCTCAAAATCTGTGTGGTCCTTAACCATATGTCTGACGCCATATAACCGTAAATAAAATGTGTTGAGTGCGTCGTTAAATAAAACGTTTCTTTCTTTCTTTGATGTAGATTACTTTCTAAGGACACGTTCCACCTTTACGCTGTATCTCAATCTGTTACAGGTTCGTAGATGGACCAAACTTAGTGTCGATTTATTTCATTTATTGAAATTAGGGACTACGACCTACATACTAAATATAGTTTTTTGGGGGTTTAGAATATCAGTTTAGAATATACTATATCACATATAAATGATATATCTAATGTGTTTCTGTTCGTCCTAATGTTTGTAAGTAGCCCAAAACCGATTTGGTCTACCAACAATTTCGTCCTACGAAAAACATACATGGAAAAATCAAATGAACTTTGACCCAGAACAATCACTAGGACGATCAGAAAGACATTTAATATACAGCCATTAATATTTTATGGAGAAAATGTATTTTATATGCAATTTTAGTAATTTAAAACGTTTATGTTTGTCGACAATATCATAACAATGGCAATGAACACAGGGTAGTCCATTTAATCGGCGACTGTTTTGTGTCTTACTATAATATAGACCGGCCTCGGTGGCGTCGTGGTTGGGTCATCGGTCTACATGCTGGTAGGTACAGGGTTCGGATCCCAGTCGAGGCATGGGATTTTTAATCCAGATACCGACTCCAAACCCTGAGTGAGTGCTCCGCAAGGCTCAATGGATAGGTGTAAACCACTTGCACCGACCAGTGATCCATAACTGGTTCAACAAAGGCCATGGTTTGTGCTATCCTGCCTGTGGGAAGCGCAAATAAAAGATCCCTTGCTGCCTGTCGTAAAAGAGTAGCCTATGTGGCGACAGCGGGTTTTCTCTCATAACAGTGTCAGAATGACCATATGTTTGACGTCCAATAGCCGATGATAAGATACAAAAATCAATGTGCTCTAGTGGCGCCGTTAAATAAAACAAACTTTACTTTTACTATAATATAATGATCTTGAAAATTAAAGACGGTAACCGCCACCGCCAAATAGGAAGCCGCTAGTTGGCTAGAAGGCTACTATCTAATAAAAGACAGGTATGTTTGATAAGCTGTACACAAGAACATTGTTTAATTAATCATCGGCTATTGTTTAATTAATGATCGTCTATTGTTTAATTAATCATCGGCTATTAGATGTCAAACATTTGATAATTCTAACACATCGTCTAAATGTTTGGGTTTTTTTTTTTTTTGTCTTAAGTAGCAAGATATCTTTTATATGCACTTTCCCTATAGACAGGATTATCCACGGCCTTTGATATACTAGTCGTGGGGCAATGGATAGAACAGCGAAACATCCAATGGATCCGGCAAGGGGTTAGCAGAAATATATAAATATACCATCTTCGCAAACAAAGCCATGATAGCATCCCGTTTAGTTTTCTATGAAATGTAGTATACTAAACGGAATGGTATATTGGCTTGTGAAGATGTAAATACTCTTTTAAAGAGTAAATTCTATTAACTTTTTTACTAATTGATATTTTAAAAATTCTTCCTATTTTCAACTCTACCCATCCCGAGTCAGGTCACCGATCTTATCGGAGATCGGACTCTAAATGGGCGTGTTCGAAACCCTAGTGGTATATGAGCACGTTAAACTATCTGTTTGTCTGTCTGTCTGTCTGTCTATCTGTTTATCTATCTAAAGATGAAATCATCAACTCTATACGTTTCGGTATAAAAAGAATCCCTGTCATTGGTGCTTAAGAATCCTTGACATAAAACTTTTATGATATTCGCAAAGTTTGGAAGACATGCATACGACCTGTTCTACATGTAGCTTTAGACACAATAAAACCAGTCTGGGATAATAAACATAATAAACTGGCTGCTATTTACCATCATGTTTATGTTTCACTCGGAACATTAGGTCATAATATGTAGTCGCTTCGTTTATTACCCAAGTGTCTCGGTATGATGATATAGTCATGTCTATCGGAACCGAAGTGATGGGCTGGGAGGATACATGCAACTGTTAAAAGAGAATGAATTATTCAAACTGTCCAAGAACAACATCCAAAATAGAATGATGAATGAATGAATGTTTAAAAACAGTACACACACACACACACACACACATACACACACACACACACACACACACACACACACACACCAGGACAGTATTTCACGCGAACGGTCGTTCTGCTCGCGTGTCGGTTACGCAACTTTATAATTCACGCGAACTGCCAACTGGTTACTTGGTGAATCGTTACATTATATAATTTAAAAGTTACAAACTTAAGGATCATCATAACTTCATAATAATTCGTGTAACCAAACAATCGGTTACCTGGATGAAAATCACGTGAAAATATTGTCGCCTACACACACACACACACACACTCTCTCTCTCTCTCTCTCTCTCTCTCTCTCTCTCTCTCTCTCTCTCTCTCTCTCTCTCTCTCTCTCTCTCTCTCTCTCTCTCTCTCTCTCTCTCTCTCTCTCTCTCTCTCTCTCTCTCTCTCTCTCTCTCTCTCTCTCTCACACACACACACTCACTCACTCACTCACACACACACACACACACACTCACACACACTCTCTCACACACACACACACACACACACGCATCACAGACACACACACACGCATCACACACACACACACTCATCACAGACACACACACGCATCACACACACACACACACATCACAGACACACACACACACACACACACACACACAATCACATTCAGTGTCCAAACAAAAACCGTTAGTGTAGACAGCTATGAAAGAGCCGCATTCATGAAAGTCATAAATGAAGTATATTAGTATTAAAGGCATATTGTCACAGACCACTGACCTGTGTAATGGTCTAACAAAGAATTACCTGAACAAAACATAATTTGATTTGTCCATAAATGAACTTTATTCAACCATCTTTATAACCACCATACTCCATTTATTAATGACATTTTGTAAAAATAATTGAATTATGGCAATGGTCCATAATTCAAAAACTAAAATTGCCGAGAGGGTTGACATGGATTTCACTCCATCATGGTTCAGTTAAGGTGATGCAATAGCTAGATTTGGATTCCAACAATTAATGTAATTTTTAGTTATTATCCATTTTTAGAGAAATAAGGTCCTTAAATCCGTGACAGTATGCCTTTAAATATGAAAAAGACAGAAATAAACGCTGTGACCTGACCACGAAAACAGAATATGGAACTAGTAAACAAACCAATATTGCACCGAATTATGAACACAAAACGAAAAGCATTGTTGAAAACATCACAGATGCTTATACAACTAATCTTAGAACATTTGAACACATTATCACAGATGCTTGTAGAACTAATCTTAAAACATTTGAAAACATGACCACAGATGCTTATAGAACTAATCTTAAAACATTTGAAAACATGACCACAGATGCTTATAGAACTAATCTTAAAACATTTGAAAACATTATTACAGATAGAACTAATCTTAAAACATTTGAAAACATGATCACAGATGCTTATAGAACTAATCTTAAAACATTTGAAAACATTATTACAGATGCTTATAGAACTAATCTTAAAACATTTGAAAACATGATCACAGATGCTAATAGAACTAATCTTAAAACATTTGAAAACATGATCACAGATGCTAATAGAACTAATCTTAAAACATTTGAAAACATGATCACAGATGCTTATAGAACTAATCTTAAAACATTTGAAAACATGATCACAGATGCTAATAGAACTAATCTTAAAACATTTGAAAACATGACCACAGATGTTTATAGAACTAATCTTAAAACATTTGAAAACATGACCACAGATGCTTATAGAACTAATCTTAAAACATTTGAAAACATTATTACAGATAGAACTAATCTTAAAACATTTGAAAACATGATCACAGATGCTTATAGAACTAATCTTAAAACATTTGAAAACATTATTACAGATGCTTATAGAACTAACCTTAAAACATTTGAAAACATGATCACAGATGCTAATAGAACTAATCTTAAAACATTTGAAAACATGATCACAGATGCTAATAGAACTAATCTTAAAACATTTGAAAACATGATCACAGATGCTTATAGAACTAATCTTAAAACATTTGAAAACATGATCACAGATGCTAATAGAACTAATCTTAAAACATTTGAAAACATGATCACAGATGCTAATAGAACTAATCTTAAAACATTTGAAAACATGATCACAGATGCTTATAGAACTAATCTTAAAACATTTGAAAACATGATCACAGATGCTAATAGAACTAATCTTAAAACATTTGAAAACATGATCACAGATGCTAATAGAACTAATCTTAAAACATTTGAAAACATGATCACAGATGCTTATAGAACTAATCTTAAAACTCTCAAGAGATACCAAATATGTGCTGTATTCGCCACTCTCAATGAAACCCATGAGAATGTTGGCACCCCTGCACCATTATGAGGATCAGCACACGCAGTGGTCCAAAATAGGGGAAGCATGTACCCGGACTCCATTGAGACATCAATCCCCGTCAGTGGGCCCATTGGGCTATTTCTCGTTCCAGCCAGTGCACCACGACTGGTACATCAAAGGCCGTGGTATGTGCTATGTGTCTATGGGATGGTGCATATAAAAGATCCCATGCTGCTAATCGAAAAAGAGTAGCCCATGAAGTGGCGACAGCAGGTTTCCTTCCTCAATATCTGTGTTGTCCTTAACCATATAACCGTAAATAAAATGTGTGGAGTGCGTCGTTAAATAAAACATTCCCTTCCATTGAGACATTGTGGACTTTAGCTTTCCTCTCAATGAACTCTACAATTGTGTTGTTATTGTTATTGGTTTTGCTACCGGCACTATAGATATTTGCTTGAAATCTTTCAGACGTAACTATTTGACGTCTGCTATTCCACACAAATGTTAGTATGCCATTTACATCGACAGTTTTCACTGCACGTTATCGGTTTCCACCTGCTCGCGTGAATGACGAAACTTTGCCACCTTCCAGTGTGTATGTGTGTCAAGAGGTTTCTCCTCCAGGCCTGCTGCAAGAGGCTACATTCGAGAGGATCGCTTGGAACACACGCAAATAAATAGTAAATGCAACTCATTGTAATGTCTTTGGGG
Source organism: Gigantopelta aegis (assembly GCF_016097555.1). Lineage (NCBI taxonomy): Eukaryota > Metazoa > Mollusca > Gastropoda > Neomphalida > Peltospiridae > Gigantopelta > Gigantopelta aegis. The sequence continues at coordinate 17,611,949 of NC_054700.1, read as the reverse complement.
AGGAGGGTCTTCATTTTGTTGTGTTTGTCGACAAAATGGAGGAGTGTTTTTAGGGTTGTTTTTTGGGGGTTTTTATTTGGGTTTTTTGGCGGGAGTGGGGTGGGGGGGGGGGGGGGCTAACTGAAGATGTATGCGGCCATTTGATCAACGTCTTGCATGCATCACTAGGATGGCGGAACGTAGCTCAGTGGCAAAGCGCTAGCCTAGGGCGCGGTCGGTTTGGGATCGATCCCCGTCGGTTGGCCCGTTGAGCTATTTCTCGTTCCAGCCAGTACACATCGACTAGTATACCAAAGACCGCGATAAGTTTTTTCATGCCTGTGGGATGGTGCATATAAAAAGATTCTTTGCTACTACTGGAAAGATTTAGCGGGTTTCTTTGTCAGAATTACCATATGTTTGACATCCAATATCCGATAATTAATAAACCAGTGCTTTAGTGGTGTCGTTAAACAAAACAAAACAAAACACTAGGATGGATTCCTTGTCATCACAATTGCTGGACTTTGGCTGCCAAGGTATGTATCCACAACGAGCGTGCTTGAACCTTAGTTGGATGTAAACACGTTAAACCAGTTCCTACTTACCTGTCGTAAACTGTACCACTACCCGACTCTTATTTATAATATTATAAAAAGTTGAGACTTGAGACATAAGCAAATTATCCGACTTTCATTACTATGACATATTCTGTCTAAAAAATGAATAGACGGAATGTTATGAAAGCCTTGAGTTTAAAAAAAGTTAAAATTTTTATAAGCACGGGCATTAAAAATCATTTACAAGTCAAAAGCATCCCCATTCTTTTCCAACTTGAACAAGTATATTTTAACGCATTAAACATTTATTCGTCCATCTATGCTCTCTTGTTGCACGAGTTTGTTTTTCGGGGTATGAGTTTGAGGTCAGTCTAAGGGACGGACCGCAATATACGGAAACCATTTTTAGTGTGTGACTTTGACCTTTGACTTTGACGGAACTATGGTAAACGTTTAGGGTCAATACGATACATGGTTCAGCCTTAAAAAGATACGGAAACTATTCTTCTATTTTAGTAACTCATAAATGAATGTTCCAAAAACAAACATGGACTTCCTTACTGCAAGAAGATCCTATATAAGAAGCTTTAGGTCAGTTTTAAAACACGAAATCCAAGAAATCCAATTTTTTGTTTTCATTAACATTTTTCATGGCAAGAACAGATATCTCAAAAGTACATAAACAAAATTAATGTTTATTTAAAAAAATAAAAATAAAAATATTATTAAAATAATGAATGAATGAATTTAAATAAATAAATAAATAAATAAATAAATAATAGCAACCAAAACCCCGTCTACTCTTTGTATATTCCCACAGTTACCATTGCATATAATACTAATATTAAAAAAACCCGTTTTATCAAATACATGTAACTTGTTATTTTTATCATATTTCTGGAATGCAGATTGTGTACTTCAAATGAAATGCGCACATTTGCAGAAATATACAGAAACAGTGGTGGGTTGTTATATCGACACAGGTGCATTATTGAGTCTTGTGGAAAACGTCTGTGTACTTCTCAAGATTATTTTCTGATGTACATTGCCAGTTATCTATTACATAATAAAAGCTGTAAAAAAAAGTACAGAAAGCAGGAGAGAAGACGGGTGATCAACGGACTAGTAAACAACCGCGAAAATAGTTTAGCCAAGAACCCCAGTGCTTTTAAACTAATACAGATATTGTCAACTACAAACAATAAGGAGATGGCAAATACTTACTACAGGCTAACAAAATGAGAGATATGCTATTACTACAAACAACTTAATATATCTATATTTGTGTGACTCATATTGCTGATTGTTTATATATAGATATAGATAGATTGTTTTTATCTGTATATGTGTATGTATTTATTAGTCATTCTCCACCATTGTTCCACACTATTGTACATAATATTGTATTTCATTGTTACAATGCTGATAAGTTGCAAAACTTAACGCAATAAAGAACTTGAACTTGAAGAAAGAAAAAAACGTTTATCACGTAAAGCATAATATTAGTACAGACAAATGAATACCTCCAGTGGATTAACCCTGTCCCGATAGCTATCAAACACGGTTATAATTAAATTAAAAACTGCACATCTAATCAAACGTATCGACCCTGTAGCCTACTGACATGGGCTCCCTCAAAGCTAAAACGCCTCTATTGTATTTGTTACGGTATCTGTTAACGGATATTTGTCATCCAAACAATGGATATGTTGTGAAGTATAAAAGAGTTAGTAATCCCAGAACAAGACTAAAAAATTATCAAATGTTATTATGCACTTTATGTATGTAAGGTAGTAGATACAATTCCTTTCACAGCAGACAAAGGTGAGTAATAGTCGCTACAAACAGACCAGACGATCGCCAATAGAAAACAAGATGCAAGTAAGATTAGCTAACTACTTACCTAAATAACTAGATATTCATACTCCCCCAGGGGGCCCAGGGTGGGACCGGGAGGCATACCTGTCGATACTCGTATGACTGTTGTGAATGAATGGTACCTACTACCTAAAAATTATCATATGCAAAGCACTAGGCTTTTTAAAAAAACTACATTCACACTATAAGGGAAATCCTCTTCAACCCCCCCCCCCCACCTCCTTGCATTCACTATGCAATTCAAGGGGGGTGGGGGGGGGGGGGGGGGTGGCTTTGATCAGCCGTTGGAAACATAGAATAAGGACTCAATACAATAAGAACAACCATAACACAAAAAATAGGTAAACATGAACACGGCACTCTCAGCATATCATAGGGTGCACTGACTAATGATAACAATGCACCCGTCCATACGCATAACCAAATAATGGCCCAGCACGTACTCCAATAAGGAGTCGGACAAAAGAAACCGGCTCCGAGTACACCACTGCACTGCACCCAGAAGGGACTGGACAAAAGAATACCAGCCCTTTCCCCCAAACCCAAAACAAAACTTTCCTTGGCGCTGGCAGGACCTTGGGCAAAACGGACGAACCTACTCCACCTCCACGGCAACAAGCTTCCAACATCAAGCTCTCCACCAACGCCTCTACCTCGTCCAACATGCACAAATTGCTCGAGTCTACCCTGGGTTGTCATGCCACGATCAGAAGAGATCAGGCCCTTTCTAAGGGCCCTATGGGCAACCTAGGGAGACACCCTACAGCACCAAGACGGTCATAATAAAGAGCCACTTTCGGAATACTAAAAGCAAAACCTATTGGCTCTCTTCACTATTTCAATTAGAACGACCATCAAAATTGCGCCAAATTTCCTTCATGTAAAACGCGCACCTCTTCCTCTCTGACATAATCCTACGGGACTTTCAAAATTCCATAGCACCAATTACACCCCGCCTGTCACCAACATTGGACTGCTGGTGTTCCCTTGCACTTGTCAGTGCAGGCGTTCCTTCTTTACAACCCTCCCCCAACCCTTTCCTGTCCTGGACAGAGGGAACCGGCCAAGGCCGGTCCCTGTGGCCAGGATAGGCGTGTGCTACAACAGCTTGCTCTGAATGTGCACGTAAATCTCTTTGTCTTGTCCAGAACAAGACCACGAATAGGCCGACATGCTGGATTAGATTTTTAAGTTAATTAAATCGGTAGATTAGATTTCTTTTTTCTTGATTTAAACAGTCCCAGTCTGGAACTCGACGCGGCAAGACGTGTTTGTTTCGCTTGTGTATAATGCACGTGCTTTCGTGTGCTCGACTTGGGAATCCTCCATTTTGTTTTGTTTTTGTCAGCGAGTTTTCTACTGGGATGTATGCGGCCATTGGAACCGATTGAACGCTGGAACGCTTCTCGTTTCGACAGCCTGCATCACCAGGTTTTAATTCTTTTTAGCGAGATTCCTTGCCTCCATGTCATTTTTCCGGCTTACTTATGTCGACAAGTTTTTCCAAAGAACGTAAAATAAAGTCTTATTTAACGACGCTACTAGAGCACATTGATTTTTTATCTTATCATCGGCTATTGGACGTCAAAAATATGGTCATTCTGACACTGTTTTTAGAGGAAACCCGCTGTCGCCACATAGATTACTTTTACGACAGGCAGCAAGGGATCTTTTATTTGCACTTCCCACAGGCAGGATAGCACAAACCAAGGCCTTTGTTGAACCAGTTATGGATCACTGGTCGGTGCAAGTGGTTTACACCTACCCACTGAGCCTTGAGGAGCACTCACTCGGGATTTGGAGACGGTATCTGGATTATAAATCCCATGCCTCGACTGGGATCCGAACCCAGTACCTACTAGCCTGTAGACCGATGGCCTAACCACGACGCCACCGTGGCCGGTTTCAAAGAACGCCACGGTTGTTCGCGTTTAATCTCTACATGTCTGAACCTGTCCTAGCAGCACTGGAAGATTGACCGCCCCACTCTAAGAAGAAACAGGAAACAGGGTCGGCTCCTTACTACTCTTTTCTAGACTTTACTTTGTTTTATATTGATACCATCTCGTATCCTCCAGAGTCGGGTTCGTCCGCACCACTATACCAACCCATGACGACTGGACTATACCCTAGTCTGATACTCTCTCTCTCGTTCAGAAGGATCCGGCTTCTCAAGATCTGTATTTTAGCACAGCACTACACCTTCAACGTCTAATGACTGTCAATCTAGGGGTTTTCTTGACGGGATGCAACCCATCTCGTCCCTACAAACTGTGCACCCTAATTAAACGGCCTTAACGAGGCCACTCACGTGGATATATATAGATCGGACTTTAAACTTTTAGACCGTCGTTCAAAATTTTATGTTTAAATTACTTTCTTTTTTAATATTATTAAGTAGTCCGATCCTCTTTTTTCTCTTTTTTACTTTTGGACTATCCTTCTGAAATGCTCCAAATTATATAAATATTCGGCCGAGCAGTCAATTCTTTTTATTTTTGGCTTGTAACTTTTAAAAAATAATTGCTAATTGCTATTTTAAAAACTCTGCCCATTTTCAACTCTACCCCCTCCCCTTTCTGTCCTGGACCCAGTCACTGGCGAAGTAAGAGATTGTGCCCGGGAGAAACGTGCTTGAACCTTAATTGGATAGAGGCACGTTTATATGTTATCCAATCCAATCCTGCTTTAAACCTTCCCCGCCCAAAATAAACAAAACAAAAACCCTGCAAACAAACCCACCAAAACACCAATTCTTAAAGGATCTATCCTGAGTTTTTCAGCTATAGCAAGACTTCAGTTTGTCTGCTGCCCCCCCCCCCCCCCCCCCCCCCCCCCCCAGTAAGACAAACGTAAGTACATTGTCATATTAATGTAAAAATATTGTATTTACCAAAAAATTCAGGATAGGCCCTTTAAACTGGATACTGTACAGCAATGCAAAACATATAACGGGTCTTACTGAAAATTATAACATTTTGTGTATAGGAACAGCAAGGACGAGAAGACAGCCGCTCACACGTTGCACTAATTATAATTATTTAACATTTAGTACTCATAAATTTTCCATCCCTAGAGATGTATGCCGTGACAAAAATCACTATGAGCATTCGTCCCCCCCCCCCCCCCCCCCCCCTCCCCCAGGTGGTACCAATTGGTAAAATTCTGGGTCCTGGCGCATGGACTTACTGCATGGGCACGATTGCCAATCGCATTTGTAAATGGTGGCTCAGTCTATTAAAACATCTTGTGAAAAGTGACATAACGACAGCTCACCAAAAGCTGGGGTATGCACTGCCCTGTCTCTGGAAAGTGCATATAAAATACCCATGCTTCTTTTTGGCATGAGTATTCTATATGGAGACAGTGGGTTTCCTCTCACTCTATACCAAGTGTTGAAATTACCATGTGTTAAGACACCAAAAGCTGGGGTATGCACTGCCCTGTCTCTGGAAAGTGCATATAAAATACCCATGCTTCTTTTTGGCATGAGTATTCTATATGGAGACAGTGGGTTTCCTCTCACTCTATACCAAGTGTTGAAATTACCATGTGTTAAGACACCAAATAGCAGGTCCATAGAATCCGGGGGGTTGTGACCATACTTGTCTAAGGAAAGGAATGTTTTGAGGTTTTTTTGCCCTATATAAATGAAGATAAAAATCTGACTTATGTCCCCACCATCATTTTCCGACTAACGACTGGACACAACAGGCTGAACCAGCATAAGAATAAGAGGTTCCGGCTGGTACCTTCTTCCATGTGCTCCAGTGGAGAAGCAGAAAAGACGACCAAACATGTCATCCAAGACTGCATAAACCTACAGCAGCTGAGGGAGACTACCTGGACAACCACAACAACTCTCCAAAAAAAGCTGTATGGCACAAGTGATCTACAGAGAACCGTATCGTTCATAGTTACTGCTGCCCTCAACGTGTTGTCAACAAGTGAACAAAAAGAAGATACAGGCATATCTACTCTAACAGTGAATTAAATATGGTGTCAAATACCAGGTGTTAACTTTCCTTCCATCAGTATATTTTAGGTTAGGCATGCCCCCACCCCCTGGTTTATTTTGTTTAACACTACTAGAACACATTAATTAATCATTGACTATTGGATGTCAAACCATTTTCATAATCCTAATGTAGTCTTCAGATGAAATTAACCTACATGTACATTTTTCCTTTAGCAACAAGTGATCTTTTACATGCACTTTTCCCAGACAGGACAGCATGTACCATGACCTTTGATATACCAGTCATGAGGCACTGGTTGGGACATGGAAAATCCCCAATTAAGGTAATCAAAGAATTGATCCTAACATACCAGCACCGTAGACTTTAAAATGTATGTAGCTATATGTAGCACCAAACTCTTTAGGCTCCAATAATGGACTGTTGAAGCCAGAGCATATGATACATTTCCTGGGCATGAAACGGCCTGTGGCCAGGTCGCCAAATGCAACTTATGTCCCATTTGTGAGACTTAAATATTAAAAAATAATGGAGTCAGTCACCCAAATAATATTATTTGGGCGATCTTCTTTAGAGCTATAACACATGAGCCACTATTAATATTTGTATTGCATATATTTATTCCACATTAAAATCTTGCTCGTGGTTCATGGTTCACTTACCTTAATTTGCCAACATCATTATTATTTTTTGGGCCACCATATGTTTTGGCTTGTTTCGAGCCCTGTATTTCTATGTTTTGTTGGCTTAGGCCTATTTGAGACATTAGCATCAAGTAAGTATAGAGAACAATTTCTTGATTAGACAGAACCCAATAGCTGATGTATTTTTCGTGCTGGGGTGTCGTTAAACATTCATTCATTCATTCATTCATTAATTCATTTATTCATGATTAGACAGATCTAAAAAAAAATTTTACCAGTACTATTATTAAGTAAAACATTTACTGTGCACACATGTACATTTAAACAATGATGTAAAAATTATTTAATAATTATGAAATAAGAATAGAGTAAAAGTGTGCAAACAATATATGAATGTATACAAAATCATATATTTTGTATAATCACCATGTTAAATATTATCTAAATATAGCACTAAATTAAATTATTCTAAAACTGACTGACCAAAACAGAAACAAAACATGAATAACTAATTTGCAAATTTTATAAAACTTTTAAAATTCCTACAAGGTCAGTAAAAGAAACAACTTGAACATTTCTCTGAACATACTACAGTGAAACCCCTGAAATCCGGACCCTCTGTAAACCAGAATTCACTCTGTAAACCAGTAATTTTTAAGTCCCCCAGACCCCCCCCCCCCAAAAAAAAAACCCAGTCTTTTACCTCGGTCCTGTGGGGGGGGGGGGGGGGAGGGGAGAGAGAGAGAGAGAGAGACACGAGAGAGAGAGACACACGACGTAGGCCCATTAGGCTATTTCTCATTCCAGCCAATGTACCACAACTGGTATATCAAAGGCCGTGGTACATGTATGTGTTATCCTATCTGTGGGAAATAGTGCATATAAAAGATCCCTTGCTACTAATGGAAAAATATAGCGGGTTTCCTCTTCAAGACTATACATGTATGTCTCAATTACCGAATGTTTGTGCTCTAGATGTATCGTATAAAAAAAATTTTTTTAAATTGGCCCGTTGAATGTTCGGTTTATAGGGGTTTCACTGTATTTGTAATAAGCACCGATCTCATCCTAATTAATGTATTCCGTCTGTCCACCATTATAATAGCATTTTTAAATGCATTTATTCAATGAAAGTTCATGCCGACATAGACATGCTATGGAAGGAAGGAAGGAAATGTTTTATTTAACGACATACTCAACACATTTTATTTACGGTTATATGGCGTCAAAACATAAGGACCACATAGATATTGAGACAGGAAACCCACTGTTGCCACTTCATGGGCTACTCTTTTTGATGTGCACCATCCTAAAGACAGGGCAGTTCATACCACGGCCTTTGATATGCTAGTCGTGGGGCACTGACTGGAACGAGAAATAGCCCAATGGGCCCACCAACGGGGATCGATTCCAGACTGACCGCGCATTGAGAGAAGGAAGGAAGGAAATTTGTATTTAACAATGCACTCAACACGTATATTTACGGTTATATGGCATTAGACAAATGGTTAAGGACCACACAGATATTGAGAGAGGAAACCCACTATCGCCACTTCATGGGCTACTCTTTTCGATTAGCTGCAAGGGATCTTTTTATATGTGCATCATCCCACAGACGGGGTAGTTCATACCACGGCCTTTGATATGCCAGTCATGGTGCACTGACTGGAACGAGAAATAGCCCAATGGGCCCACCGACGGGGATTGATCCCAGACCGACCGCGCATTGAGCGATCGCTTTAAAACTGGGCTACGTCCCACCCCTAGACATGCAATGGATGGATCAACTTTTTTAACATACAGATATGCAATACACGGAACTGAGGACGAAACTTAGTCCCAGTGAATATGCCATTATAAACTTAATCCAAGGTTTTTTTTTATCACTCTCCTCATTGAACCGCAAATACAAAACCAAACACACCACACATTAACTCTGCATATCCTTTTGTTTCCCATTAAACTGAAAAAAACATGAACTTCATAGTCAAGCATACAAAACATTTCCAGTACATCGCTGATACATAATTCCATCATGTTCAACATTTTAAAACCTAAATACTATTACTACTGCTAATCACATATATATATATATATATATATATATATTATACTACCTGTACTACAGACTTTAATTATACCATAATTTAGATTATTAAACATGCCCAGCACATTTTCATTGCATAATCCCATTATGTCTATCAATTTTACTACACATCTGTACTTATATATATATACTGTATATATGTCTATCAATTTTACTACACATCTGTACTAATATATATACTGTATATCACATCTGATCTCTATAACACGCAAATATTTGTAATTTTGTAAAGCAGTTTACTGCAGCTGGGCTATGCATATGCAATAATAAAAATAATAATGATCAACTATACATTGCTAGTAATATGCACAACCTGTTAAAATAATATGTGATTTGCCATCTATAAAAAATATTTTGATTTTCCACAACCCAGGCATATGTGCAGGAAATTGTGCAAGGGGATCTAGACTGTGAGGAGCAAAGTTATTAGTGTGGGGGAGGGGGTTGGGGTTGGGTCAGGTTCCCTTGGAAAATACATTAAAAAAGAATATTTCCTTGGAGCATATTTCCTTCCCCACCACACACACACACACACACACCGACATCTGTACATGTGCCTGCAACCTAAGCCACCATTATACAGAAGTGTGATGGTTAATAAGCAGTTTATTACATCTCTGCTTTTTATGGATGCTAAAAATAACTAATGCAGCTGTTTAAACAGATTCTGTAAATAGATAAAATAGCAGGTAATGTATGTAATCCTACAATTAATATATTACTTCCTTTACCACATGTGCGTTTATTTTATCTTAGTATATGTACATGGTAGGTATGCCAAGTGGAATTTTCTTATCAATTTTACATTCCATGAATTGGCATTGAATCTAATAATAAATGGTCTGCAATCGGGCTTTCAAAATACATTTTGAGGGTACGTAATAAAAACAAAACAGATCATAAATACCCCTATGTATATAATCTTTAGAATATTTGTGAAATTGGACACTATACTTCACGTACTTTGACAAAGTTTAAACAGTAGTTCGCTTTCCTATAATCTTTCTAAACATTATAGAAATCCATCTATTAAAACGTGTTTTTTTCTCCTTTTTTTTTTTTTTTTAGAAAAGCTTGAAATTTATTTTGTACACCAGGAAGCAAAGATTGCTGCTCACATTTTAAGATTGACGGAAGGAAATGTTTTATTTAACGATGCACTCAACACAATTTATTGACAGTTATATGGCGTCGGACATACGGTTAAGGACCACACAGATATTGACAGATGAAAGTGCTGTCGCCACTTCATGGGCTACTCTTTTCGATTAGTAGTAAGGGATCTTTTATATGCACCATCCCACAGACAGGATAACACATACCACAGCCTTTGATATACCAGTCGTGGTGCACTGACTGGAGTGAGAAATAGTCCAATGGGCCCACCGACGGGAATCGATCCCAGACTGACAGTGCATCAAGCGAACATTTGACTATATACTGGGCTATATACGTACCGCCCCTTTTAAGATTGAAGCAAATGCCTACAGGTTAGAAGCAGTTCTAGAAATCAGTCTCAAAATTAGGTTTGTAGTGTAACCTTTTTTTCTTTTCTTTTTTACCGTAGTGTGGAAGACAAACATGGATAAAATCATTCCTGACATATCTGGAATACTCTAAAAAATGGCTGATTATCAGAAAACACTTCAAAGCATATTGTGCATTTTGAGGGGTATTTGCAGCTCACCCCTGTCAATACTGAGCCTTGTTTAATCAATACTGTAATATGTCATCAGATTCCTGCCTGCATCAGACTGGGACCAAACTGGGACCATGCTTATAAAAATTGCTTTAGAGTCTAGACCCAAATGTCCAATGTTACAGCATTTAATTTGTATGGTGTTGCCATGATGTTAAAGTCATAGACTCTATTAGAGTCTACGAGTCTAGGCTATAAAGGTTTTATAAGCAGCTCATTATGTTAACATTACCGTCTAAGAGCCAGATGACACGCATTTCTATTTTTTATATACAAAGTATAAAAAGTTTTAGTCGCCAAATGAAAAAGAAATGGTTGCATATGTAACCAAATGAAAAAGAAATGGTTGCATATGTAACCAAATGAAAAAGAAATGGTTGCATATGTAACCAAATGAAAAAGAAATGGTTGCATATGTAACCAAATGAAAAAGAAATGGTTGCATATGTAACCAAATGAAAAAGAAATGGTTGCATATGTAACCAAATGAAAAAGAAATGGTTGCATATGTAACGCTAAAAAAGAAATGGTTGCATATGTAACCAAATGAAAAAGAAATGGTTGCATATGTAACCAAATGAAAAAGAAATGGTTGCATATGTAACCAAATGAAAAAGAAATGGTTGCATATGTAACCAAATGATCGTAACATAAAGGGCTGTTTGTAAGCAAGGGCTATGGGGCCTAATTCGCTAAACTCTTGCAACTTTGCGATCTCGCAGTGCAATGCTAAAAGACTTAAAAGAGAGGATACTGTGTTGTCTAGCAGAGCCTAAGGGACCTTTGTGAATTAGGTCCCTGGTATAGTGCTTATAAAACATTTAGAGTCATAGTATAAACATTTAGAGTCATAGTATAAACATTTAGAGTCACAGTATAAAATGTTTAGAGTCATAGTATATGCAACCAAATGATCATAATGTAAAGGGCTGTTTGTAAGCATGGGCTCTGGTTCTCTGCTGCTGTTTGTTAGTAATTAAAGTGTCGCAATAATCATCAACACATTCTGCTTTGTTATCTGTTATATGCATCATAATCCTTGCATCACTCGATGAGGTAATATCCATTTGAGTCTTCACTGGCAGTTTTGTATAAGATGAAAATTCTCATCATCATCATCATGAGAATCATTAATACATTTGTTAGTAAGATCACACATTTTGAGTGTTTCCATGGTAGCGGTGTGCACGATGACACTTTTAGTCATCAGTGGGTATCATCACTGCAATTGCATCCTCAAAATTATGAATACATTTGTTGGTAAGTCTCTGAAATTGGGGTTTCCATGGCAACAATGTACACGATCCCAGTTTTAGTAATCAGTTAGCATCATCACTGCAACTGTATCATCAGTAACTATGCACTTAACGTAATCTTAGTGCTAAGATTGCTCCATAAAACAGAATCATGAATACATTTGTTGATACGGTCTCTCTATCTGGGATTTCCATGGCAGCAGTGTCTAAGAATAGTTTTAGTCATTGGTAAGAATGTCTCATCATCAGTATGTATCATCGGAATCATCGATACATTTGTTGATAAGGTCCCTCAGATTGGGGTTCTCCATGGCAGCTGCTATTCTTTCCTTGTCATTAATCTGTTTGTTGACTGTAAAAAACAAAAACAAATATTAACATGTACAATGCAAGTTGGAGTAAAATTCTTGGTGGCAAATTAAAATAAAATAATCACTAAACTGTATGCAAATTGTGTGGTGCTTAGGCCATAGTACTGTATGTCTACACCTAAAGATGAAAACAAATTTGTCATAGCAGAAAATAGATATCATCTAAAACGTGAAGACGCAACAATTAAAAGACGAAAACTTGACACATATGGTTATTTAAAAAATTCATTAGTATACAACAAACAAAAATATAATATTAATATTTACTTTAGTAAGTTGATGTATAAAAAGTTTAATTTCCAAAGGCAATCGGCATTTGGAGTTTATAATTCTCTATGGCACATTTTTGCCGTGGACTATATTCAGGGTTTTTTTCAATGGCATGGGTTTTTTTGCCATGGACATTTTCTTAATTACAGGTGTTGTTTATCCATATGTGAAATACACAAACCATTCATCAAAGCAATGTAAGATTATTTAGGAAAATAATCACTAATTTTTACTCAATTTTCAAAGTAGAACTTTAGTCAAATTTGATAGCATAAGCTCAGCTATTAATTCTGTTATCAGCATCTGTTTAATAAAGTTAATATTATGACTACATCAAACAAAATACATGTATTAATAGAAACACACTTACTCTCTTTAGCCGTTTCATGGCTGCCTTCTTTGATAAAAATATCAATCTACAAATAAAATAGGAAATAATAATACTAATAAAACAAAGTCACAAACATAAGGTAAACATATACAATCCATATTAAATATCAAGGGTTATATAGATAAATTAAAATTATAATAAATAACCCAAATTTAATTATTAAATAACTTTAACTACTACATACACTTACATGTAGGTACTATTGTAAACTGACAGTGAGTGTGCAGGGGCGTGCGCAGGAAATTTTGCAGGGGGGGGGGGGGGTTGAGGTGTCTGGTGTCTGATGATAACATCTCAGTACTTCCATATTCATTCACAGGAATGTAAAAAATCTGTATTGTGATTGGTTAATTACATTCTTTTTCCGGGATCAAATGAAAATAACACCCGGAAAGCTAATGACGTCATTAGAAAGTGATGTCATAGCAACTGGAACAGGCAACGTTGACGATTCAAGGGTCTACCGTTAGATTATAGCCAGGCTTTTTTGCTTTTTTTCAAGAAATACCAAATATACAGTTAGTTCTGTAGAAAAAACGATTCAGTTTACAATGGACATAACCATATGGAGTTTTTAGATTTGCGGGTGTTACTGTCTATTTGATGCCCGCAAATGTTTCATTTTTGACCTCAGGCTAACGCCTTCAATCAAAAATGACATTTGCGATATCAAATAGACAATAACACCCGCAAATCTAAAAACTCCATATGGTTATCTTCTAATAGTACATATCATTTGGAAATTTATGAAACTATAAAAGCTGATAGAGCTGATACACGTACCAATGTATCATTTTGTTTATTAAAAACATTTAGCACTTCAGCAGGACATAAATAAAAATGTTATAGCTTGAAAAAATTAAGTTTGATTAAACAATTTTCAAAGCATATGAATTATACAAGCTATCACTTATAACTGAAAAATCAGTTACCCGGTCCTGGGTTAAAAAAAAGTCAGAAAAACCACATAACAGGAATACCAGTCAGGCCAATCTAAAATATGTATGCCCTGTGTCGACAGTCGGCTACTGATACTGTGAAATCACTTTTGTTTGTGGTGGTTTAAAATTAATTTAATTCAAGGACTGGTGCAGTCAATGAATTTAAGAACACAATGGAAATATAACACATGTATACATATAACACCAATTGTACCAGGGCTTCTAGATTATGGTAGCCCCACTCCCATGGCTAGTGATATTCAGTGTTGGGCTAGTAAATAACTACTATTAACATGCCAGACAGGGCTTCTAGATTATGGTAGCCCCACTCCCATGGCTAGTGATATTCAGTGTTGGGCTAGTAAATAACTACTATTAACATGCCAGACAGGGCTTCTAGATTATGGTAGCCCCACTCCCATGGCTAGTGATATTCAGTGTTGGGCTAGTAAATAACTACTATTAACATGCCAGACAGGGCTTCTAGATTATGGTAGCCCCACTCCCATGGCTAGTGATATTCAGTGTTGGGCTAGTAAATAACTACTATTAACATGCCAGACAGGGCTTCTAGATTATGGTAGCCCCACTCCCATGGCTAGTGATATTCAGTGTTGGGCTAGTAAATAACTACTATTAACATGCCAGACAGGGCTTCTAGATTATGGTAGCCCCACTCCCATGGCTAGTGATATTCAGTGTTGGGCTAGTAAATAACTACTATTAACATGCCAGACAGGGCTTCTAGATTATGGTAGCCCCACTCCCATGGCTAGTGATATTCAGTGTTGGGCTAGTAAATAACTACTATTAACATGCCAGACAGGGCTTCTAGATTATGGTAGCCCCACTCCCATGGCTAGTGATATTCAGTGTTGGGCTAGTAAATAACTACTATTAACATGCCAGACAGGGCTTCTAGATTATGGTAGCCCCACTCCCATGGCTAGTGATATTCAGTGTTGGGCTAGTAAATAACTACTATTAACATGCCAGACAGGGCTTCTAGATTATGGTAGCCCCACTCCCATGGCTAGTGATATTCAGTGTTGGGCTAGTAAATAACTACTATTAACATGCCAGACAGGGATTCTAGATTATGGTAGCCCCACTCCCATGGCTAGTGATATTCAGTGTTGGGCTAGTAAATAACTACTATTGCCATGCCAGACAGGGCTTCTAGATTATGGTAGCCCCACTCCCATGGCTAGTGATATTCAGTGTTGGGCTAGTAAATAACTACTATTGCCATGCCAGACAGGGCTTCTAGATTATGGTAGCCCCACTCCCATGGCTAGTGATATTCAGTGTTGGGCTAGTAAATAACTACTATTAACATGCCAGACAGGGCTTCTAGATTATGGTAGCCCCACTCCCATGGCTAGTGATATTCAGTGTTGGGCTAGTAAATAACTACTATTGCCATGCCAGACAGGGCTTCTAGATTATGGTAGCCCCACTCCCATGGCTAGTGATATTCAGTGTTGGGCTAGTAAATAACTACTATTGCCATGCCAGACAGGGCTTCTAGATTATGGTAGCCCCACTCCCATGGCTAGTGATATTCAGTGTTGGGCTAGTAAATAACTACTATTGCCATGCCAGACAGGGCTTCTAGATTATGGTAGCCCCACTCCCATGGCTAGTGATATTCAGTGTTGGGCTAGTAAATAACTACTATTGCCATGCCAGACAGGGCTTCTAGATTATGGTAGCCCCACTCCCATGGCTAGTGATATTCAGTGTTGGGCTAGTAAATAACTACTATTGCCATGCCAGACAGGGCTTCTAGATTATGGTAGCCCCACTCCCATGGCTAGTGATATTCAGTGTTGGGCTAGTAAATAACTACTATTGCCATGCCAGACAGGGCTTCTAGATTATGGTAGCCCCACTCCCATGGCTAGTGATATTCAGTGTTGGGCTAGTAAATAACTACTATTGCCATGCCAGACAGGGCTTCTAGATTATGGTAGCCCCACTCCCATGGCTAGTGATATTCAGTGTTGGGCTAGTAAATAACTAATATTGCCATGCCCGACGGCTAGTGAATTTTTTGGTCAAATGTTACAGTTAAGTCTATTTTGTAAATATGACTATCCTGTGCCCCCCCCCCCCCCCCCCCCCAATGTTAGCGTTTTAAGCTCTATCTCCCGCTTTTGGTAACATTTTTGATTATAACTAGTATTTAGTCAAATTGTATTAACTTTAAGTAAAGTAGGGCTAGTGAATTTTTAATTGTGGCTAGTAAATTTCTAAAATCACTGATCCCATGGCTAGTGAATTTTATAAAAAAAATTAGAAGCCCTGCAATTTATGATACAATGTACAATGTACTACCTTTTCGATCAACAAATTTAAGTACCAATGAATAGTGTGGGTGCTTTGGTTTTTTTTAGTAAAACAAATATATAAGCCCATTAAAATAAAACATTTCACAGTTTTAGTGAACATAGTCTATTAGAGAATCACCACTCATAGATGGGCAAGGTAACTTTGAATTTCTGTTACTTGTAAGTATCTTAAAAAAAAACCCATTAATTTCATCTGCATGTGTAATTCTCGTAAAACCAGTCAACATATTATTACTTTGTACGGGTCTGGCAAGCACTTCTCCATCTTCTTTCTCAAACTGAGACCTGCAAAACACATTACATCGACAACATCAAAAACAGAACAGTTTGCATATTTAACAAGATATTTACTGACGGAATGAGAAAGACTGACAGCAGAAAGTGACTGTAACCAATGTATAGCCTTGAGTGGGAGGTAGCCCAGTGGTACAGCACTCACTCGATGCGTGGTCGATCTGGGATTGATCCCTGTCGGTGGGCCCATTGGGCTATTTCTCATTCCAGCCAGTGCACCATGACTGGTATATCAAAGGCTGTGGTATGTACTACCCTATCTGTGGGATGGTGCATATAAAAGATCCCTTGCTGCTAATCGAAAAGAGTAGCCCGTGGCGACTGGGTTTCTTCTCTCAATATCTGTGTGGTCCTTAACCATACACATGTATGTCTGACGCCATATAACCGTAAATAAAATGTGTTAAGTACACCGTTAAATAAAACATTTCTTTCTTTCTTTCCAATCTAGCCTTATTCATGATGTCAGAAGTAAACTGTGTCACACATAATCCCACATAACTGACATTTAATCCTACATTACATCTTTTACTTTGTATTACATACATACATACACACACACATACATATATACATACATACATACATGCACACACACACACACACATGCATACACACACATACATACATGTACATACACACACACACACACATACATGTACATACATACACATACACATACACATGTACACACATACATACATGCACATACAACAACGGCATGGGACAATTTGTGATGCCAGAAAGGATTTAATTATCCCCTGCGCCAGTGCGTTAATATCTATGTATGTAATAGTCAACCTCGACATACATACAATATATAGATATTCATACATCAATACATACTAGCCAGTGTCAGGTCTGCCCACTGTTTCATGCACGTAAGCGGGATCGACCGCGTAGATTGTAGGCCCCATGCATATGGTTGAGTTAAAAGAGCTTCCTTTTTTATGGAAGCTTCAATAGCTCAGAGAGTATCGTGGTTAGTCTTGCAATTTGCGGGCGAATCGGTGCCACAGGTTCGAGTCCCAACAACGGCATGGGACAATTTGTGAGGCCAGAAAGGATTTAATTATCCCCTGCGCCAGTGCGTTAATATCTATGTATGTAATAGTCAACCTCGACATACATACAATATATAGATATTCATACATCAATACATACATACATCAGCCTACATACATTAATTAATATATGTAGTAGTGAATGTGGTTGACAATACCAAGTGTATTTTTTTCTCTCAGTATATTATAACATATCTTTAATTTAAAAAGTTTGTTTTGTTTAACAACACCACTAGAGCACATTGATTTATTAATCATTGACATTTGGTAAATCTGACACATAGTCATCAGAGGAAACCTGCTACATTTTTTCTAATGCAGCAAGGGATCTTTTATATATATATATATATATATATATGCACTTTCTTGCAGACAGGAAAGCACATACCACGACCTTTGTCCAACTGTGGTGCACTGGTTGGAATGAAGAAAAAAAACAATCAGCTGAATGGATCCATTGAGGTGGTTTGATCCTGCGATCCAAACATCTCAAGCGAGCACTCAACCGACTGAGCTAAATCCTGCCCCCTAGCTTTAATTTAAATATGTCAAATGTATACATTATATATAACTGTTACAGCAGATATATAGAGGTTATTACCAGAGTGATTTTTGGTATCATCAATATCATATATTAGGAATAAAAATTGTATTATGCGAGCCTCTGGCGAGCATAATACATTATTTTTATTCCTAATATATGATATTGACGATACCGAAATACACGAGGGTAATAATCTCTTCATCATATAAGCTCAAGCTTTATACAACGTCTTTTTGTAAACTGTACATGCACGCAACTTTAATTCCAGTCCGCCATTACTAGATATTCAAATGACGTAAGAATAAGTGGCGCTGTGTATTTTTTAATGGAAATGATGTCAAACTCAAATGACATCATTTTGGATGTCCTTACATCAAAATAAAGTTATGCCTAATGTTTTTTGTTTTCTGAACAGCTTTCAGTATCAAATTGCCATTGAAATGTTTTTATTTGATGACTATGAATGCATATATGTCAATCATGGAATATCACCCAAGTACGTTTGCTTAAATGTCAATAAACCTAGTGCCGAGACCTCGACTAATTTACATCTAATTTGCAAAGTTATCAAATTCTTAAAGTATGTGATCTGAAAAATATCACATACTTTGACTGCACTGAAAATGTAAGACATTATATGATATAAATCAATTATTATCAATATCTGAACTCTGTGAGATCGATTTCTTGTCTATGCATTGTACATAGCAGACATCTGTTTTGCCATTCATTTAATTCAAACAAAACATGATTGTATTTCCTGTGAAATGTTAGACAATAAACATTTATATCTTGTTTTTGGAAGAGAAGACGGAACATAATTAGAGTGGAAACCCGCTCTCGCTACTTCATGAGCTATTCTTTTCGAGTAGCAGCATGGGATCTTTTATATGCACCATCTCACAAACAGAATAACACATACCACAGGCCTTTCATATACCAGTTGTGGTGCACTGGCTGGAGCAAGGAATAGCCCAGTGGGCCCACCAACGGGAATGGATCCCAGACCGACCAAGCATCAAGCAAACACATTACCACTGGGCTATGTCCTACCCCATTCAAACTATTGATTACTGACAGTGCTAACTTGAAAAACTGAATAGCAACTAATATTTAACAAACATGTACAGTTATTAGAATTATTTACCAATCTCTGAAACTTGAACAGCATACAGTGATGTGATACTGGACAAAATATTCCCTTACAAATTGAACTATATGTAAGCTAGCCTGCACCAGCCAATATCAGTGACCTCAGACGGCCTATTGCTCTTCGAATGCCACACATGACACTAAAATCAACAAAGTTTCAAACAATGTTTTGTATTAATTTGCATTAGTTAGTTAATTTGATCTGCTTAACTACACCACTAGAGCACACTGATTTATTAATAATTGGCTATTGGATGTCAAACATTTGGTAATTTTGACGTATAGTCTTAGAGAGAAAACTTGCTACATTTTCCTATTAGTAGCAAGGGATCTTTTATATATGCACCATCCTACAGACAGGATAGGACATACCACGACATTTGATATACCAGTCATGGTGCACTGCCTGGAATGAGAAATAGCCCAATGGGCCCACTGATGGGGATTGATCTAAGACAAACCATGCATCAAGCGAGCGCTTTACCACTGGGCTACGTCTCGCCCTTTTACCTTGCATTATAACCGTTTAGTATATTGAAAATAATTACAATAAGAAACTTAAGATTTATTTGTGTCAGATTTTTGTTGAGGCCAACCTACATGAAATATTTTACAACTTACCGATGAGAGAAGCCAGTGAGCAGTGAGGCACAGTCGGTGTGAATTCAACTCTGATCAACGTCTGACCATCGGTCAGCCTCGACACGCTGACACAATCTTCAGACACCACATTCAACTCTTCAAGGTTTTCAGGTTTTTCAGGGTCATGAACATCTCGAATCACATCTAAAAATTGATGAAAAAAGCCCTCTTAAAATGTGGTCATTTCATTTGTATTACATGTATATTTTCACGTATATTGCGTGAAATGGGTTCACTTGGTACAAATATTGCTTAATCTCACTGGCTCTGCATGCAAGTATCAGGTTTTACTCCACTCCCCCCACTAATACATGTATGTAACAGGGTTATGCTGTCGTTCGCCAAATTGCCAAATTAAACATGAATTTGGTGAAAATATTTCTTTAATAATTTGCCCAAAAGCTAATATGAAAATGCCAGCATATTTGTAGATCTGCAACTGTTTAAAATGGACATCAAATAACCTTTTTTAATAATAATGATGTAAAAATTTAGTAACTTTGGATTTCTAGAAAATGGTATATTTGTACATGTATGTTACCGCGTCTGGGCCTATGTTTTACCATAAGCATGCGCAGATATGAGACCATGCAAAAAAATATTAAAATGCTGAAATTTTATTACAAGTCATTTTCCTTTTTTTCCTTCATATTTTGTTTTGTTCAAGAAATTCATTAGAAGATGATAAAGGAAGGAAATGGTTTATTTGACAACGCACTCAACACATTTTATGTACGGGTATATGGTGTCGGATATATGGTTAGAAGATCAGATTCATACAGTAAAATGTATGTATACGTGTCATTTTATTTTTTTTAAATGTATTAATTTCATACATGTACATGCATGTATGTCATCACCTATGATGTAACCGGAACATTGAGTTTCTTCCTGTATTGTGTGTATTAGTGGTTACTATGTGTAATATTTGTTATCGATGGAATCAAAAATGATCAATGTAATATATGTTATGCCCAACATAGAATGAGCACTAATCTAGCTGCTTCAGGTATCCTGGAATAATCAATAGATGCACACCTAAGAACAAACAGTAAAGTAAACATGTATGTGTAACCAAAAAGAAATAAAACAATTATTATTTATTTAAATAGTCTGTCCTTTGCCATACACAACAATCTATTTGTTATTAATATCTACTGTCAAATTAATTTGCCAAAACAAGTTTTTAAAGAGAACCACTTTTGGTGTACTACCGTACATAAAACGTAACAAACCGTTGTGCACTGCATTCTTGTTATATGTTCGGCAATTTCCGTCTCTGGACCCTTATAATTGGTATTAAAGAAAAGTTTTCACTGATGAAAAAACAAATGATGTAAATCACTTATCAAAGTGTTTTTCATTTTAGACATGTATGTACAGTGCTGTCTGGTGTATCGGCGCACTTAAGCATTCAAAGACCATTTTCTATGTGAACACTGTGAAATACTTAATAAAATGTGTCTCTCACCAATGAAGCAGTGCATAATCTGAGATACACTACAAATTGTTTTATGTCAGTTGTAAATAAACATTTTAAAATTGTCCATAAATGTAGACACCCCCCTTGTATCCAAAACGATTTGCATGTCCGGTGATTCGGCGCAGTAGATGTGGATCGGTGACCCCACTATTTATAAACCGCCCATGATCTCACTTTGTAGCCTATAAACCTACACTTTTGTCCCAGGATTATTTTAGTACTTTTTTGTTTTGTCTTGTTAAAAACTAGTACATGTACTATGAAAATGAACGATCACACATGACCTATCTCGTGATCAGTTTCAGAATCGTTTTCTTGAATGGCACAGTACTGCAGATGCATACATGTTCATTATCATGCATGGCTAAGATGCCTACATGGATTTTTTTCTCAGGTAGACTGTGCACACACGTGGATCTTATTTTGCTTTTATTATTATTATTATTATTATTATTATTATTTTGTAACAATGTGACAATTGTGAACTGGAATGACTGTCAATTAAGGTGTAAAATGTTTGTTTTGTTTGCATTTGTCTGTGTTTTCCTTTACAGTTTAAATTAAAAAAAAAAAAAAAGGTGTTTTTAGACTGGTTTTAACATTCTTAATATCAATAAGGCTGACCTACTTCGCATTTATAATATATACACGAAAGCAGGTGAATGATTTATTTTGAAATTATATATAAGTATTGATAATTCTAAAAAAAAACCCCATTAATTATACCTTTAACAATAAATATGTTGATACTTGATTAAACATTGAAAATGAAATTGACCTTTAATTTGTTTTTATAAATGTGACATCACTGGTTTGCAAACATGTGCTTGCAAGCTTTTAGAATCAATAGAACCACACTTTTTATGTCCATTTGGACGGGGTGCAGTGAACTTGTATGGAAACTAATTCGTATGAACGAAAAACTCGTATGGAAAACGAACTCGTATGTAAGAAATGACGGTGAACTCGTATGGGGATGTATGAATATGCAGATATACTTTGAATAAATGTATAATTTGATGTAGAAAATAAAAATATAATTAGAAGAAAATATTTTATTACACTCGCACAAGAATTCCCAATATTCCAAACACTAAATAAATACGAAAAATGTCATTATATCATCAACTGCCCTAAAACACAACTCATTACAGTCGCACAACTCTGCTCAGATTTGGACACAGCACGAACTAGCCTTCTAACTAGACCCCCTGCCACTTAATAATATTTATTTATTTTAATTAACCAAATATCGAAGAACAGACAAAAGACAATAGAACCTGTTACACTACATGTACTTTATTAAACAAGAGTTGTAGTTTAGTTTTTTGATGTTAGCGTTTAATATTTTATGTACTTTGTTTTTGCTGGTCAACCAGACTATGTTTTTATTATACATATATGAACATGGAAATAAAGTTATTGTATTGTACTGTATTGTAATTAGAGTTTCTTAGCCTAAAACATTGTGCGAGATTAACTACCACGTGACTTGCCCAATCAATCAAATCACGCATGTCATTAGACTTATTTCCTGCGACAGAAACGGCCTCAGACCACAATTAATTTCGCTATATGTTTCTATATAGCCTTAGTGGCTATAACATTTTTATTAATATCAGCAGGCCCGAGAGGTTTTGTATGTACCTTTGCCTGCATAGGGGACACATACCCTGAAAAGGACAACCCCTGTCGTCCAGCTCTTTCTCCCAGCATATTGGTTTAAACAGACACACCCTCTAAACCAGGCCGGAGTACACCCATTTTACACAAAAAGCACTACTTTTGCATGGGCCGGAATTACCACAAACAAGTCTTCAATGTCAACAAGTTACACATGTTTACAAACTACATGCTATCCCATGTCACTTCAGTCAAAACAGCAGACTACTTGCGCAGTCAAATTTCCGGATTTTCGACAACCAAATGGGAAGATAACTGTAATCTGAGGCCAAACCGTAAACAATGCATGCATGTTTTGCATTTCTCGCTAGCCCGAACTTAAAAACCATACGTCGGGCTAGAGGGTTTGTTGACCTCTGCATAAAAACTACACACAAGTTGCTATACAGTATTGGATATATCAGTTTGTAATTTCAATACGAGTTCACTGCATTTTCCCCATACGAGTAAGTCTTCCATACGAGTTCACTTGTGGATTTCCATACGAGTTCATTGCATTCCCCCCCATACGAGTAAGTTTTCCATACGAGTTCACCGCAAGCCATTTGGACTATCCACTATTCCAACACAAGCGTGAAAACCCCCAGAAAACCCCCAGAACCGAATGACAATTTCTGCTGGACAGAATTTTGTGGTGTACTGTAGCTGCACACACCCCAGCACTCTACCTCCCCCCCCCCCCGAAAAAAACAACCCCCACCATTTCCTCAGTTGACATTAGACCGGAAATGCTCACCATAAATGGTCTCTTGTAACAATTTCAACTCTTTGGCCTCGTTACTGTCAGGTTCAACAATCTGAGTAGTTTGTAGATTCATACATGGTTCGCGCACTTTATCTGACTCGTCAGATTTTGACAGACCAACCGTTTTAAATATATCAACAATTGTTTGCATGGTCCGATTGTAAATAAACAAACGAAAATAAACAGCACTACTACTTCCGGTAGTCTTCTTTCTCGTGAGGTTTCCTCTCCGCTTGAAGGAGCACCGTCACACTACTGTCGATATTTCTTGGTATTAAGATATAAAATTAGTAATAATGTAACACAATTAACATTAATATTGTAAAACAAAACGTGATCTCCTTATTTAATATATAGAACTCAATTAAATTAGGATAGCTACAATAAAACAAATAATGTGTTTGTAATTCCCGCATTTCTTTTTGCCTTTTTGTGGTACCTTTACGGTTACCAACTTCCGTTTTGAACTTGTGGCGGCGAGGTGGTTAGGTGTTTAACTTGTAGGACTTTCTTTTTTTTTTCTCGTTTTTATGTTGATATTTATTTGTGAATAGCTTCAATGGTGGAATGTTTAATATTGCATGTCATATGCATATTGCAGGCGCTGACATGTATTATTTAGCTAAATTTTACTTTTTAGGGTCACACATGACATTTTCTATGTCATATACCTAGTTTTCGTGGGGTAAAAATTCCGTATCCCCTCATTGAAGTATTGATTTAAAGTAATTAATTAAATGTTGCTTTAGGCAATGAAAGCAACGTTCTAGTGCTAAGATATCAAACCCTAACCTGTTATTAAAGATATTTTACAAATTTGTTGGGTGGTGGTAATTAAGGAAGTCTTGCTGAACAGTGGTAATTATAAATTAAAATTTCAGTTAAATATATAAAAAAAATCGGTAATCCATTTATTTTGTTTGCATAATGATAATCCATCATAAACATTGAAATAATGTCCTGAATTTATGCAAAACTGGACTTGAATGTGCAATGCGCAAATGAAAATTTCATTGAAGATTACAGTTGTTAATTAAAGGCCTGCCAGGCTGGGTCAATGTCAAGGCCTCTGGAAAAGCAGATTGATGTAGCCTATCCTCAACCATTCACTTTCATAGTTTTAGGTTTACCAGTCTGATATGTCTGCCATCGCAGAGTTGATGGCAGATGTAGGTGTTACTACATGTACAACGAATTGGTAACTGTTTCACAGGCTGACATACAAATTATCATAATGAAGTCAATACATGCATGTAGTCCTATTTAATACTGTGAGAGACATGAAACTTGGTCTTTGCCTTGATCAAAATCAAATCGAGCTGTAAATTGCTGTCTGTTGGGTGATCAATATTCCACCGTCCAAAACCTTTCCAGACAAGTGTGGAGGGGAGCGGGAGTGATCACTTGATTTTCCTGTTAGTTGCAACTTTTAGACTGAAACTGGAGTTAACGGGTCAAGGACACCACCCACAAAATACGTCATCTACCAGTCTCTCGGGTACATGTAGAAGTGTAGACAGCTGACCAGACAAGAAAATTTAAATATATATCCAAGTTTTTGGGGCATCATTTATCCAGAGATGAAAGGTTTTAGTTACTCATAGATTTGTACATTGTTTCTGGGTGGAGGTTTTTTGCTCTTTGCCTATAATTTTGCATATTCTCAATCCAAAACGTTTCATACATTGTGAATGGGGTCTGCTATTTTAGACCGTAGTGCAACAGGCATTGCAATAAGTCAAGAACAGTTATTCAGGTTTCCAGGATGTTACCATGTATAAAAAAAAAAAGAGATCAAGAATGATACTTCATTCTGCACAAAATGTTTTGAACAAAAACACCATCAACTTAATTTTGATCAAATGTGTGTTATGGTTTATGCAAATTTTCAGTTCTCATATGCTTGTCTTGATAGAAACCAAGATTTAAAACTTACAAATAGGAAGTGCATATAATTATCAATTATTGACCTTCATTGAGGGCAATAATTGTTTTATTACATAATGACATCCATAAGACTTGTACATTCCTGCTTTG
The DNA here is from genome assembly GCF_016097555.1 of Gigantopelta aegis. Classification (NCBI taxonomy): domain Eukaryota; kingdom Metazoa; phylum Mollusca; class Gastropoda; order Neomphalida; family Peltospiridae; genus Gigantopelta; species Gigantopelta aegis. The sequence continues at coordinate 17,585,878 of NC_054700.1, read as the reverse complement.
TTTATCAGAATCGAAATACGCCAGTGCTTATAATTTCTCGCATAATGCATTCTAACTGAAGAGATTGAATGAAGTATATCACGTAATCCTATGAGGTTGTATAACAAGCATAGGAATGCAGAAATAAACACATGAAACACTACCAACTTGGTACAAAAATTAAATTTGAGACACTATGACCAGCAAGAGTGTTGAAATAATATTAAAAATAAAATAAAAAACAAAAATAATAAATTTGAACATATATTTAAACTGAACAGTTACTGATTACCTCCAAAAGCATTTCTTTAAAACCAGGGAGTGCCCAATCCAACTACATTATTATGTATCATGTACGTTTCTAAATCTGCGAAATATTCCTTACAAAATTTGACAACTACTGACCTTGTCTTTGTCGTATTTCTGGAATTAAACTCAGTATGTCTATGAATAAAGATGTTATCTTTTTGTTGAAGGACAGCAAAGCATTTTGTCACAAGTTTGTGTTTGTTTACATTAGAATTAGCAGTTGATATTGCATTATGTTACCTATTCATTAATTGGATAACATTTTGTCTCATCTTTATTTTCACTGGTTAAATCTTCTATGGTAATATCACTTTTGATCTTACTGCTGAGACCGTCTGAGTGCAATATTACTATTTACGGAAGGTCATGTGACTGGTTTTTGACCAATAAGAATACATATAATATATATATTTGCATTATGTAATAAAATATCTTAAATTGTAACTTTTTTGTGATTGCAGTGTGTTTCCTCCCTCTCTCTCTCTCTCTCTCTCTCTCTCTCTCTCTCTCTCTCTCTCTCTCTCTCTCTCTCTCTCTCTCTCTCTCTCTCTCTCTCTCTGTCCCTGTCTCTGTCTCTGTCTATGTCTTTCTGACTGTCTAGTGCCCATTTGATCAAATAGTGATACATCAAATAGTCATGGTTTAAAATGGCAAAGAGGTCGTTACACGTGTATATATTCACAACATATTTTTTTTGATAATGTGCATTTTGTTTTAGGTATTATAGACAGAGCAATGTCAGCATCAACAATACCTGATATAGTAAAGAAAAATGTGAGGGCAGTGCTGCTATCAAAGATAGGGGGTGTTGTGGCTGCCCAGTTTCTCAAGGATTACAAACATCTGGTTCAAGAGAAGTTAAACTACGTTGAGTATGGGTTTCCAGACATTGAAACTTTTATCAAAGCAATCCCAGATTATGCTCGGTAAGAATGCAGTTGATTTCTTGAACAGGGGTTAACTTTATTTCTCACTCCAGGCAGCGCGGCTGCTGAGAGTACTCGCCCGCTCACCTAATGCGAGTAAAAATTCCAACGGACGATTTAAAAAATGCAACTACCAGCCCAACGGTTTATCTGTACTTTTGATTTTGTTTGACACGTGATGTTGATCACTTACCAACTTATTAATAATGTTTTGTCAATATTATCTATATATTTCCTTTGAAGTAAAGACACTGTATATTATAATATTGTTAGTAATGCATTGTTCTATAGTCTGGCGGTCAAGTAGAAATTCTGGCAGGCTAGTAAAATTTAGTTGGTTCTGGCCCGGCGAGCTAGTTAAAATAATTTTAAATTAAATATTTTCCATTTCTGCACCCCTTAGGCAGTGCACCAGGACTAGTATATCAAATGCGGTGGTACATGTGTAGGGAACATTTAGTATTGTGTGGCGATTCACAACACAAGTTTCAGAGATTGCTGCTGTCAGGTGTTTTTGATATAGGAGGACTGCCACTAGCTCTGAAATTGATTTGAGATTAGTGCAAACTGATAAATATTGTATTAAAAATGAACATTTATATCACAACTTATAATATAATGATTGTTTCTCATGTTTTGAGAATTTATCGATGTATAACAGTCACAAATTGTATAAAATCGCGTAACGAAGTGATTTTATACTAAATTTGTCACTGTTATTCATCAATAAATTTGCAAAAGATGACGAACAATTCTTATAATTACAAACAGCACAACTTATGTAGTTAAAACTACAAATAAATCGGTTTTTAACGTTCGTCACATAATCTGCTTTACATAATGACGTCCCATTTGACGTAATGACGTCATTTTCTGAGGTGTTTATTTTAAAATCCTTCACTATGCTACGCAATTTTATGGAGTTTGTGACAATTGTAAATCGATAAATTCATTTCAAAAACGATAAACAGATTTTTTCAATACTTTTCGGGGAAGCATGTCTTAACCACTCATAAATTTAGCTGGCCACAGTTTATCCCCCACCCTCTTCTAAAATGTATGCACAAGTGCCTGGACACACCATATTTAGTTAAAATACACATAAATCGGCTTCTAGCGTCCTTTCCATGACCTGTTTTTCTTCGACATCATTCAATCAGAATTGAGCAAATCATATAAAAGCCGAAATTTTGTAATTACTTAATAATAACAAAAAATTCAACAGATTAAATTACTTTCTCGGTTATTTTGACAGCTGGAAATTTTTAAAAACACTTCATTTAGCAAGAAATCATTTATGGCACCCACCGAATGAGTATGCACACCCATGAATATTATATTTTGTACCATATATTTCCAACCAGTGCACCACAACTGCTCAAAGGCTGTGGTATGTGCTTTCCTGTCTGTGAGAAGTACATATAAAAGGTCCCCTTTCTGCATTAGGAAAAATCTAGCTGGTTTCCTCTGATGACTACATGTACATGTCAGAATTAACAAATGTTCAGTAGCCGATGATTAATTAATCAATCTGCTCTAGTTGTGTCATTAAACAAAACAAACTTTAACTATGGCTTGTAGATTATGGTAGCCCCACTACCATGGCTAGTGATATTTTATGTTGGGCTAGTAAATAACTACTGTTGCCATGCCCAATAGCTAGTGAATTTGTTTTGTCAAATGTTGCAGTTAAGTATATTTTGTAAATATGAATATTCTGCCCCCACTCCAACCCACCAATGTTAGTGTTTTTAAGCTTTATCACCTTCTTTAGATGACATCTGGTTATTACTATAATTTAGTAAAATTGTATTAACCTAAAAGTAGAGCTAGTGAATTTTTAATCGTGGCTATTAAAAAAAAATTAATCACTTATCCCATAGCTAGTGGATTTTATAAAAATTATAGAAGCCCTGCTTTAACTTTTGTACCATATATCGTTTTGTCTTTTGTTAATTTACAATTGATTATTCTCTAGGTTTGAGTACTCCCAGAAGGAAATGGCCTTTAAGATCTTTGGTGTGGGAGATCCAAACACTTACATGTCGATGGCAGCCAAGAAAGCTCAGGGCACTGGAATGTACACTGAGTCTAGAAATAAGTGTTATAAAGGTGGGTACATTAATGAGGTTCCATCAGAATGTGGTCACCGGTGTCGATGGTGTCGTGCTTATAAGCCATCGGACAAAAGGCTGATAGGTACTGGGTTCGCAGCCCGGTACCGGCTCTCACCCAGAGCGAGTTTTAACAACTCAGTGGGTAGGTGTAGGGCCACTACACATTCTTCTCTGTCACTAACCACTAACAGCCAACAACTAACTCGCTGTCCTGGACAGATAGCCCAGCCAGCTGAGGTGTGAGCACAGGACAGTGTGCTTGAACCTTAATTGGATATAAGCATGAAAATAAATTGAAAAAAGAAGAAAAGAATGTGGTCTCTGAAGTCCAGATGTTGTCGGCTGTGATACTATCCATTTCGTTTGCCCATCTTTGATGGGTTGTATTATTGTTGTCTGCCCATCTGTTAACTTTTCTCGTCTGGACCTTATTAGTCTCCCACCGGTCCAACTGGAGAGGACTATAGATTTTGTCTTGGTCTGTTTGTCTGTCTGTCTGTCCAGAGTGGACTATAGGTTTTGTCTCAGTCCTATATAGATCTGTCTGTCTGTCTCACATATAATTTTCCAGGCGCTTTTTCGCAATGCATCAAGATATTGAGCTGAAATTTGGTGTATAGTTTTATCATGCACAGTTACAGATCAAGTTTGACTTTCATTATGATTCACTCATTTTTGACAGAGTAATAAATGTAGGAGATAGCCCGGTAGGGGACATGTATTGCTTTAGCAGTACTCTCAAAATGCTTGTTGTGGATACTGAGGTATGCAGTCCTGACCATCCAACCTAACTTGCAGGGAACCACTTGGGATGGGAGTTGTGTGGCATATCATTACTAGGTTTAAATAAAGTTTTGTTTTGTGGATGGGAGGTTTGTACTTCCTAATGTAACGCATGGGTGTATGAGTGATACTATTAGTGAACTATTGGCTGTTCTGTTTGTTAATTCAGGAAATGGCATGCCCGAGACAGATGACGCTAAGAAGCTGGTTCCCAATGGACATGGCTTGTACACACTGTGCTTCAAGATTGAACACATTGACAGTACCGACAGGGATGTGAGTATTCCCTCCTAGACAGAATACATGCTTCAAGATTGAACACATTGACAGTACCGACAGGGATGTGAGTATTCCCCCTAGACAAAATACATGCTTCAAGATTGACCTCATTCACAGTACCGACAGGGATGTGAGTATTCCCTCCTAGACAAAATACATGCTTCAAGATTGACCTCATTCACAGTACCGACAGGGATGTGAGTATTCCCTCCTAGACAAAATACATGCTTCAAGATTGACCACATTGACAGTACCGACAGGGATGTGAGTATTCCCTCCTAGACAAAATACATGCTTCAAGATTGACCTCATTGACAGTACCGACAGGGATGTGAGTATTCCCTTCTAGACAAAATACATGCTTCAAGATTGACCTCATTGACAGTACCGACAGGGATGTGAGTATTCCCTTCTAGACAAAATACATGCTTCAAGATTGACCTCAATGACAGTACCGACAGGGATGTGAGTATTACAGTACCGACAGGGATGTGAGTATTACAATGCCGACAGGGATGTGAGTATTACAGTGCCGACAGGGATGTGAGTATTCCCTCCTAGACAAAATACATGCTTCAAGATTGACCTCATTCACAGTACCGACAGGGATGTGAGTATTCCCTCCTAGACAAAATACATGCTTCAAGATTGACCTCATTCACAGTACCGACAGGGATGTGAGTATTCCCTCCTAGACAAAATACATGCTTCAAGATTGACCTCATTGACAGTACCGACAGGGATGTGAGTATTCCCTTCTAGACAAAATACATGCTTCAAGATTGACCTCAATGACAGTACCGACAGGGATGTGAGTATTACAGTACCGACAGGGATGTGAGTATTACAGTGCCGACAGGGATGTGAGTATTACAGTGCCGACAGGGATGTGAGTATTCCCTCCTAGACAAAATACATGCTTCAAGATTGACCTCATTCACAGTACCGACAGGGATGTGAGTATTCCCTCCTAGACAAAATACATGCTTCAAGATTGACCTCATTGACAGTACCGACAGGGATGTGAGTATTCCCTCCTAGACAAAATACATGCTTCAAGATTGACCTCATTGACAGTACCGACAGGGATGTGAGTATTCCCTTCTAGACAAAATACATGCTTCAAGATTGACCTCAATGACAGTACCGACAGGGATGTGAGTATTACAGTGCTGACAGGGATGTGAGTATTCCCTCCTAGACAAATACATGCTTCAAGATTGACCTCAATGACAGTACCGACAGAGATGTGAGTATTACAGTGCCGACAGGGATGTGAGTATTACAGTGCCGACAGGGATGTGAGTATTCCCTCCTAGACATCGATTGCATGGAAAGTCATAAAGTTTTTGTTTGCATCTTTGAAAAAGAGGGGCAGGGCATAGCCCAATGGTAAAATGCTCACTCGATGCATGGTCGGTTTGGGATTGATCCCCGTCAGTGGGCCCTTTGGGCTATTTCTCGCACCAGTGCACCACGACTGGTACATCAAAGGCCGTGGTATGTGCTATCCTGTCTAAGGGCTGGTGCATATAAAAGATCCCTTGCTGCTAATCGAAAAGAGTAGCCCATGAAGTGGCGACAGTGGGTTTCCTCCCTCAGTATCTGTGTGGTCCTTAACCATATGTCCGACGCCAGATAACTGTAAAATGAAATGTGTTGAGTGTGTCAGTAAATAAAGCATTTCCTTCCTTCCTTTTTTTAAAATTTACAACAGTAAGAATGCTGACTGTCAAATATATTTATTAAAATCTGCATTTTTTTGTGTTTCAGTACTTGATGAGAAAATTCAGTGATGTGGGTGAAATAGGGGAAGTCAATGTGACAGCCAGGTATCGATTGAGTTTGTGATGAACATTTATTGATTCTTCGAGCCAGTGCACTACGACTGGTATATCAAAGGCTCTGGTATGTGCTGTCCTGTCTGTGGGATGGTGCATATAGAATATCCCTTGCTACTAATGAAAAAATGTACCGGGTTTCGACTTTCCTTTAAGACTATATGTATGTATATACATGTCAGAAATACTAACTGTTTGACATCCATTAGCTGATGATAAATACATGAGATGTGCTCTAGTGGTGTTGTTAAACAAAACAAACTACTTCTTCTTCATTGATTCTCTCCTATCTTAGACCTGTTTTCCATTAACGTGATTCTATATGTATGCGTTTTATAGTAGCACTGTGAATTTCTGTGTGTGGAAATGTGCTTTTTTATATTTGCGTTTTGGCAAGTGCAATACTAAAAAAAAATTGCCTTTGTCAAAGAGTATTTTTAAGCCAAAAGTAAATGACATCACTGCACAGAAAACTTGCATGTGGCAAAATCACTTATTGATAGATTTTGTTTTTCCTCTAGCTCACTTAATATCCGCGTGCGGATTCGCGTATATAGAAAAAATACTTTGTAAATGCACTGTATTGATAAACTTGTGTTAATGGAGAGCGGGTCTTACGCCAGTCAACACTGTGAAGACACTCTACTTTCCCTGACCTCTCACTATGTGAAATTTGATCAAGCCTCTTCCCCCACCTGCTTTATTTTACATGTCTAGCTCTTAAAATTGGATTCTCTTTTGACAGAAATTAAAACGGATAATACCAAATTAATTCTCCGATGATGATAAAAATTGCCGTCACAAATAAATTTTGCAATGTTCACTATTACACCGGCCTCGGTTGCATCATGGTTAGGCCATCGGTCTACAGGCTGGTAGGTACTGGGTTCGGATCCCAGTCGAGGCATGGGATTTTTAATCCAGATACCGACTCCAAACCCTGAGTGAGTGCTCCGCAAGGCTCATTGGGTAGGTGTAAACCACTTGCACAGACCAGTAATCCATAACTGGTTCAACAAAGGCCATGGTTTGTGCTATCCTGCCTGTGGGAAGCGCAAGTAAAAGATCCCTTGCTGCTAATCGGAAAGAGTAGCCCATGTAGTGGCGACAGTGGGTTTCCTCTCAAAATCTGTGTGGTCCTTAACCATATGTCTGACGCCATATAACCATAAATAAAATGTGTTGAGTGTGTCATTAAATAAAACATTTCTTTCTTTCTTTGTTCACTACTACAGGTGGCACTGCTGGTTGCAATGCTATCTCAGATTTCGAGGGCTACATTTATTGAAATGCCTTTGGATTGCACCAAAGTCAAGGAGATGGTTCTTGTACCTAATATAAGAATGCAAAAAAACAACAAAAAAAACCCACCCAAATTAAGTACAGACATATTGACCTCTAAACATTTCACCTCAAAACCAGTGAAAAGTTAAACTTTAATTTGATTGAAATTACTTCAAATTCATTGCTGATTGTCTACAACACACAAAATACAGACAAATTTTGCATTGTCAATACTACAAAATCTGTTCGCAAACACAGTCATATTTTGTTATTTATTCATACCACTGTTCTCATGTACTGATACTGTATGTGTATCTAAATAACCCTCTGTTGATACAAATTTAGGCGGTGTAGTTTTCATGTAATAATAAGATTCTCAACTTTAATGATATGTGGAAGGGCGGGACACAGCATAGTCACGGTCAGTCTTAGGATCGACCCCTGTGAGCCCAATGGGCTACATATATTTCTCGTTCCAGCTAGTGCACCACAACTGGTATATCAAAGATCACAGTATGTGCTATCCTGCCTGTGGGATGTTGCATATTAAAAATCCTGGCTACTGATAGAAATATATAGCGTGTTTCCTCTCCAAGACTATGTGTCAAAATGACCAAATTTTTACATCCAATAGCCAATGATAAATAAATCAATGTGCTCTAGTGGTGTCGTTAAACAAAACAATCTTGTTTTTCCATGATACTTATTTTGATCCCTGTATATAAAACAGTTTTGAGAAGTCGCAATGTTTCTGTTTTTCTTGTTTTACAGATGGGTCTTCATACGATATAAAACCAAGAATGGCGCCTTGGCTGCTCTACAGAAATACTCGTCTGACTACGATATGCATATTGCTGAAGAGAAAGCTTCATCTGGAAACCGACGCAGCAGAGTTCCAAAGAACAATGATGTAGGTGTGTGTGTGTCGAATACAGGTATGTACCATGGACACCACTAGAGCACATTGATTCATTAATCCTCGGCTATTGCATGTCAAACATTTGGTAATTTGACATATAGTCTTAGAGAGGAAACCTGCTACATGTTTTCATCAGTAGCAAGGGATCTTTTATATACACCATCCTAGAGACAGGATAGCACATACCACAACCTTTGATGTACTAAAGTACTGTCGGAAATAGAATAAAAATGATTTTCGTCGATTATTTCTTTCATATTAACCTGACAAGTAAATATTTTGTAAATACCCATTCAATGATACTTTACCTAATTTAGCATTTACTTGTTTGGGCTCTGATTGATGTACAAGGTAGTGTTTACTCTTGAAATTAAACTAAAGATGTCAGTAAACAGGTGATTTGTGACCTTTATTGGAACAGACTATAACACATGTTGATCGATATGTGTCAATTGCATTTACCCTTAAACAAACTTTTAATTTAAAACTGCAAGTTAACTGATTATTTTTAACTGCAGCATAAATTATTAATTATGACAAGCATAATTATTGAATATAAATTCAATATAAGTACATTAGAAATTTACACAATCTTGCGACAATTTAAAGGTGCTATATAATGCGAGCTGTGATAAAGATTCTCCAATAAAAATGTGTTTTCTACCAGTAGATAAAATTATTTCCTATAAACATTTATGGGCATATTGTTAAAGGTGTCTTCTTTAAATGTTAAATTAAAATTTTATATTTAAAAAAAGAAGGAAAAAAAACAATATTTTTTTTTTTGCAATAGCTGTCATTGGACAACATTGAGATAGCACCTTTAATACCGGTATAATGGACCACTCATAATGGACCACTCATAATGGCTCTTGACAGTTTTGCTCAAAAGTTACTTATAAATGACTACAAATATTTTGTTTTGGAGAGGGATAGGGGCAAACCATCATCAGAAACAGTCCCTCACATATTGTAACAGCAATGAAATTGACACTTTGACCAAAATATGTTATAGTCTGTTCCAATAAAGTACACAAATCACCTGTTTACTGACATTTTTCTTTTAATTTCAAGAGTAAACACCACCTTGAACATCAATGAGTGCCCAAACAAGTAAATGCTAAATTAGGTAGACAATCATTAAATAGATATTTACAAAATATTTACTTGTCAGTTTAATAGGTAAGAAATAACCGACGAAAATAATTTTTATTCTATTTCCGACAGTACTATAGTCGTGGTGCACTGGTTATAGCAAGAAATAGCCTCAATGGGCCCTCCGATGGGGATCGATCTCAGACCGACCGCACATCAAGTGAGCACTTTACCACGTCCCTCCCCATACTGTGAACAATGCTTACACTGGAACAAATTTAGTTTTAGCCAACTTTGAGATATTATGTATTTCCTTGAAAATTATCAAAATATGGTTACTTTAAAGAATATTTTATTAGCCGAACACTAAATGTTGTAGCCACTATATAAATATTAGCAGCTGGCTAATTTGGCAATGGACAGTATGAGTCCTGCATGAATATATTGTTGATTTTCATCTACAGTCATTTTTTATTTGAACTGATTTGGAACACTCCAAAAAGTGAATTACAATTACAATGCAGAATACTGTTTAAAGGCATACTGTCACAGACCACTGACCTATTACATGGCCTAACAAAGTATTACTTAAATATATATATATATTTGATTTGTCCATAAATGTACTTTATTCAACCATCTATGTAACCACCATACTCCACTTATTAATGATATTTTGTAAAAATAATTGAATTATGGCAATGGTCCATAATTCAAAAACTAAAATTGTCGAGAGGGATGACATGGATTTCACTCCATCATGGTTCAGTTAAGGTGATGGTAGATAGCTAGATTTTGTTTCCAACAATTAATGTAATTTTTATTTATTATCCATTTTTAGAGAAATAAGATCCTTAAATCCGTAACAGTATGCCTTTAAGCCACAAAACAAAGTCGGTCTCTGGTCAATCCAAATTTCCAGAATTGATCTGGCGATGCAGCTTCTTTTTTAAAAATCTTTTTTTTTTTCTTTTTTTTAAACATGGATTGCACAGAAAAGGTGGGTATATTTAACATCGAAATAAGGGGCATACTTAAATTGAAATCAGAATGCACGTCCTAGTTAAGGCCTGATGGCATTTTGGCTCCAAATGCGGCTTTATGTTATAACAAGAAAAGCTCAGCAAATTGATTTCGTACCGTGGGAAATTAAACAAACAAAAAATGTTGACGTGCGACAGTCAAAATTGATGCACATGCTGACCAGAGACCAGAAATTTATTTTGCTTGGCTGTATATAGAATTATAGTGGTCTATAATCTGTGGGAAAATAATTTGAGAGATTTCATCAGAATTGGTTCTAATCATTCTGTTTCGTTCTTCACATTAAAATTTGGCCATATGCGAGTACAGATAAGATGTTTTTGGTAATGACCTTCACTGACAGGTTTTCGTATTTTGACACTGCAGCAGAGTGCTTCAACTGTCAGAAACCAGGACACAAGGCAGCTGACTGTCCACAGCCACGTAAAATATCAGGTAAGTGTCTGGGAGCAGGGGACAATATATCAACATCTTAGGCAACTGGAAGTCGGTTCCCCCTCAATTTTTTTTTAAAGTGCCCCTTTTTTTTAACAATTTGTGTGCAAGTTTGATTGAAATGCCCTTTTTAAGAAGTTGGTCAGTGCCCTTTTGCCCATAATTCCCCACCCTGAAATATTTACTGGGTCTGCCCTTGGGTTCATATGAATTTCAATTTGCTTGTGAATTGGACATTCCTGACAATTATTGTTTTTGTATTAACATAGTATTAAATTTGACTACCGATATGCTACTTTTAATTTTAAAAATGAGTTGTTCACTATGTCACAGATTGGTGTTTGCATGATTTTAAACTTGTGTCACTAACATGTGAAAAGAATAACAAGTCATATGAAATACCGCGCCATCTGTAAAAGACTTAAGTAAAACATTCCTAATTCCCTTCTTGGTTGAAAACTTATTCAAAGGAAATCATTAAAGACACTGCCCCCAGTATGCTAAGTGCTTAACTGTTTCTCTTTTATATAAAACATATTCAAAGGAAATCATTAAAGGCACTGCCCCCAGTATGCTAAGTGCTTAACTGTTTCTCTTTTATATAAAACATATTCAAAGGAAATCATTAAAGGCACTGCCCCCAGTATGCTAAGTGCTTAACCGTTTCTCTTTTATATAAAACATATTCAAAGGAAATCATTAAAGGCACTGCCCCCAGTATGCTAAGTGCTTAACCGTTTCTCTTTTATATAAAACATATTCAAAGGAAATCATTAAAGGCACTGCCCCCAGTATGCTAAGTGCTTAACCGTTTCTCTTTTATATAAAACATATTCAAAGGAAATCATTAAAGGCATTGCCCCCAGTATGCTAAGTGCTTAACCGTTTCTCTTTTATATAAAACATATTTTAAGCTACATGCACTTAACAGAAAACTGAAACTTTCATATATACAGTCGGACATCGTTCCATTGACCGTCGTTACTACAACATTTATTTCATCCAACCACAAATTGTCGGGAACAAACATGGTTATTCACTACAAATTAAACATATTCAAGTGTACTGATGCATTTAACATGTATACCAGATGGTAAAAATTAAATACTGGTAGGCAGTCCATATCTTTGTGCATATGAGTGCACACATTTATATCCCCTTGCCTAATAGACCAAAGTGGCCAGTACCAAAAATGTATAATATTCAGTGTTCGAGATTAAAAATTTGGGGCAGTATCCCAGTTGGATACTAACATTTCAAAATCTAGTATCCCACCTGAGAATTTAGTATCCCACTTAAAGGAAATCTATAAATAACATCATAACAAACTTGGACGACACTGTTCTCATTCCCAGTTTATTGCAACGTCGCTGTTGCTCCAAGGTAGCATTATACTGGGTATAAATTGGGGGAGATCTTGTTATGGCATAGCATCAGACTGGGTACGAGCTCGAAAATACTGTTACTTACATGTAACTTCACATGTACATGTAACTTCACCAGTAAATGACGACTTTCATTGTTTAGCGAAAAATAAAAATGCAGGATTAAAAAAACCCACAATATTATATAGTATCTCAGTGGGATAACGGGTTCTTGAAGTCTGGTATCCAAAATAAAATTCTGGTATCATTGGGTTACCGTTAATCTCGAACACTGATCTTTATAAATCTCTGAATAAAATTCAAACTTGCAGTGTTCGTCTGAATAAAACTCAAACTTGTAGCTTTAAGCCATGATGATAACATATGATCAGAATTCTATTGGAGATTACAATGTGAACCTTAAACCTCAATAAAAATGAAAGTCCTCTAGATTTTATCAGAATTGTGGATTTTAACACTGCTTGAAAACTTGTTTTTGTCCTTGTTCTTTGGTGAAAAGCTAACAGGAACTACTTTCTTGTCAAGATCCTTAAGGTTTGAGGAAGTGGGGTGGGGTGGAGAGGGGTAGTGTAATTTACAGGAAATGTTATTTTTGAGCTTCTTATCAGAGTATCTTATCTTTTTTTCTTTCTTTTTTTGACAACATATTATTTCATAATGTAGATTGAATGTAGTCTGAAATTCTTATTTAAAAAAATGTAGTATTAGAGTATGGTAGAGTTTTCAGCTTTTTAAAACAAATTTCAGCCCTTGTGTTCAATTGGGCATAAGTACATTTGAATCACATCCCTGCATTTTTATGCCTGGAAATTCACTAGTTAGCTAGGGGATTTTGTTCAATGAACAGCTTGTTTATTTATTTGTTTGTGAATACAGAAAAACCTGAACCCGTTCCAAAGAGTAAGAAGAAGTTAAAAAGGGCGAAAGGTCTGTTGTATTTACTCGCATTGCAAACTGCTTGTGTGTGTGTTTGCTGGGAAGTAAACAAAAGCCTAAGAAGACAACTCCAAGCTTAAACTAGATATTGTTTTTTATTTACAGGCACATATGTATATATATATATACGGGTTTTGGGTCATTTATACATTTACTAATAACATTTCTAAAGTAAACGACAGTCACTCTTCGCATCCTTTTTCAGCTTTCATACACAATAAATATAACATCCAATGGTAATTTTTTTATATTATATATTTGATGAATGGTACTTTTTATTTCTTTCATCGTTTAAAACATAAACTTACTGTTTTGTCTAAAATTATAAAAATTAAACACATGTATACTGACCATTAAATGACATTGTAAATGTATGTACACTGGCTTTTATTTGAATGTAATAATAAGTTAATTTTGAATTTGAATGACCTTAGTTTTCCAGGGACGGGACGTAGCCTAGTGGTAAAGCGCTCGCTTGATGCGCGGTCGGTCTAGGATCGATTCCTGTCGGTGGGCCCATTGGGCTATTTCTCGCTCCAGCCAGTGCATCATGACTGGTACAGTATATCAAAGGTTGTGGTATGTGCTACCCTTCTCTGTGGGTTAGTGCATATAAAAGATCCCTTGCTGCTAATTGAAAAGAATAGCCCATGAAGTGGCGACAGCGGGTTTCCTCTCTCAATATCTGTGTGGTCCTTAACCATATGTCTCATGCCACATAACCGTAAATAAAATGTGTTGAGTGCGTCGTTAAATAAAACATTTCTTTCTTCTTCTTTTTTCAATTTTCCAATGATTTTACTTTACAAAATGCTGCACAATTCCAATGCAGTATTGCTACTGCAGTTGTTTTGTTTGAAAATTGCTAACACATCTGACTGTATTTCAAGAAAACCTTGCTGAAATGTAATCAATTTGTTTTTTTTACTGTTTACGAAATATGGATTTCAAGTAAAATTATGGTAAGATATGTTATATTTATTATGTACGAAGCCAAAACAAAGGTGCGAAAAGTTGACAGTTGTCGACCTTAGAGAATACCACATGAGTAGCTGTTACCTACCATACAAGTTGCTTTAAAACATATCTAACAAACGGAAAAAAATGTTTATTAGCAAAATGTATCTAACCTCTCAAAACTGGAGCCTCTGTAAACCGGAATTCCCTCAAAACCGGACGTTATTCGCGGCCCCTTTATAAATATACGTACAGAAGAAAACCTCTCTAAACCAGATACCTCTTAAAACAGGACTTTTTACTTGGTCCCATGGGTGTCCAGTTTAGGGGGGTTTCACTGTAGTAGTAGTATATAGGTTTATTTTGTTTAATACTTTCCAACTGACCAAGATTGTGGCATGTAGATCTGTATTTTATTAGTCATATATAACTGACTACGGTAGTACAGGCATCAAGATAGGTCGATAATGGTTATTCAGTTTACTAGGTTATGTCTGGCCTGGAAAGTCGAGAATGGAACAATCTAAGTTTTTAACAACATATTATGTTGGAGCCAGATGGTGCCTACTTCTATTTTTTATATAGATAGTATGAAATGTTTTAGTTGCCAAATAATTTTTCATCTTCTGCATATGCAACCAAAACTGTCGCAATGTAGAGGGCTGTAAAATGTTAAATATTCATGCAAGTATCGGTACAACAAGAACAGTGATATGAATGAATAACAAAGTACAGTGTATAAGTGTGTTTAAGAAGGGATTTTATGGCAGTAATGTGAGTAGAAATGTGTCATAACCTATACAGTGTAGGTTGCATGTATCAGGCCCATATTTGGTTGTAACCTGTGCCTTTTTTGTGATTAAGGACTGGAATGGAGTCCAAATATATATTTTTTGGTTTTGGTTTCCTGCTCTATTTGCAACTAGCCCATTGCGCTATTTCTCGCTCCAGCCAGTGTACCACAACTGGTACATCAAAGGCCGTGGTATGTACTATCCTGTCTATGGGATGGTGCATATAAAAGATCCCTTGCTGCTAATCGAAAAGTGTAGCCCATGAAGTGGCGACAGCGGGTTTCCTCTCTCAATATCTGTGTGGTCCTTAACCATATGTCTGACGCCATATAACCGTAAATAAAATGTGTTGAGTGCGTCGTTAAATAAAACATTTCCTTACTTCTTTCCTTCCTGTTTGCAACTAATTCATTTCATATTTAAGCCTGTTGCCAAAAAATAAAAAATTCTAATTGTAAATTTAGTTACATGCATTAAAAAAAAATCTTAAATTTTCTCTTCTAATTCAAATTGTAAATTCCATGGCCTTGTTACCGCATATTCACCGCCCCCCCCCCCCCCCCCCCCACACACACACACACACATCCACCAGGAAATCTTGAACCTTCAGTGAATGTAAGCACGAGTCAAATGGTTGGTTGATTGATTGTAACCTGTACAGGAGTTGCAAAACACTATGAGATGAGTTTACAAAGCCTGATTTTAACTTACACATGTCTATGTATATTAACTGGTTAATAACCTGCATTTAAGAAAAACAGGCTTCATAAATTCGGCCCTGTGCGTATTTCGATGCCTGTAGTACTTCAGTGTGTAAATGTAAATGTATTTTATTGCTAATATTTGACTGACCAATGTAGTAATACATGCAGTGAAACTCCTCTAAACCAGACACCCGTGGGACCAAAGTAAAAGACTTACTCCAGTTTTAAGGGGAATCCAATTCAGAGAGGTTTTGTACTGATATTTAAAAAATGGACCATGATAAACATCCACTTTTTAGGGATTTCCAGTTTACCGAGGATCCAGTTTTGATGGATTTCCAGTTTATTGAGGGTCCAGTTTTTAGGGAATTCCAGTTTACTGAGGGTCCAGTTTTTAGGGAATTCCAGTTTACTGAGGGTCCAGTTTTTAGGGAATTCCAGTTTACTGAGGGTCCAGTTTTTAGGGAAGTCCAGTTTACTGAGGGTCCAGTTTTTAGGGAATTCCAGTTTACTGAGGGTCCAGTTTTCAGAGAATTCCAGTTTACCGAGGGTCCAGTTTTTAGGGAATTCCAGTTTACTGAGGGTCCAGTTTTTAGGGAATTCCATTTTACAGAGGGTCCAGTTTTGAGGGATTTCCAGTTTACTGAGGGTCCATTTTTTAGAGAATTCCAGTTTACAGAGGGTCCAGTTTTGAGGGAAATCCGGTTTTGAGGGAATTCCACTTTACTGAGGGTCCATTTTTGAGGGAATTCCAGTTTACTGAGGGTCCATTTTTTTAGGGATTTCCAGTTTACTGAGGGCCCGGTTTTGAGGGATTTCCAGTTTACTGAGGGTCCATTTTTTAGGGAATTCTAGTTTACTGAAGATCTGATTTTGAGGGATTTCCAGTTTACTGAGGGTCCATTTTTGAGGGAATTCTGGTTTACTGAGGGAATTCCAGTTTACTGAGGGTCCGGTTTTTAGGGATTTCCAGTTTACT
This sequence comes from Gigantopelta aegis, assembly GCF_016097555.1. Lineage (NCBI taxonomy): Eukaryota > Metazoa > Mollusca > Gastropoda > Neomphalida > Peltospiridae > Gigantopelta > Gigantopelta aegis. The sequence continues at coordinate 17,569,112 of NC_054700.1, read as the reverse complement.
GAGGGTCCAGTTTTTAGGGAATTCCAGTTTACTGAAGATCTAGTTTTGAGGGATTTCCAGTTTACTGAGGGTCCAGTGTTTAGAGAAGTCCA